>NC_041737.1:23276585-23579615 GCF_004115215.2 Ornithorhynchus anatinus | reverse complement strand
ACTCCCAGGCCTGTGTTCTATCCAGTAGGCTATTCTGCTTCTCTAAAATAAGGTTGAAAAAAGAGGAATAGAAATTCATTATTCTGCTTACATCAGTTTTTCTGACTTTTCCTCTAAGAAACGTGGCTAGGTAAGCAGATTGCCTCAGCAGGTCCCAACACAAGAGGAAACTATGATGACCAGGAAGATGATGTGGAATATATCCACATCAGATTTGAATCCTGAAAAGGAGGCATCATGTATATAATGATGTTTGAGAGGCAAAACGGAAATGGCTTTTTAAATGTTACCCTAATCTTTGGAATTTCAGTCCTCTAGACTGTAATCTCTTTGTGGACAGAGAACGTGTCTATCTATTCTGTTGTACTTTCCCAAATACTAGGTACAGCTTTCTACACAAAGTAAAAAGTCGATAAATAGGATTGATTGAATGAATTTAGGAAACAAATATTTTCAAAAATATGCCTAAAAGTTTATAGTCATATTGATGTGAGAAAATTTTAGGAAAAACTCTGAAGGAAAGCTGTAGGGGAACAGGTTCAAAGCTTGTAAAACACTTACATATAACAGTATAAATAAAAAAGTGCCTGATTTCATATATCCACCTAAAATGGTAGCCAAAGGTAGTGTTGGAAACTAAGAAAATATGTTAGTGAAAATCTAAAAAAAAATTATAGTATTACCAGTGACAGTTCCTGAGAGAGGATAACAAAAATTGAAGATACTTATATCACTGTAAAAGACACATTAAATAAGCTTAGGAAAGGCATTACTGAAAGGGACAGTGAAAATAATTAAAGGGTTTAGATTAAATCACTTAATATTTGTTGAGCCACCCAATATGAACATTGCAGCAACATTTAAAAGATTCTTGGCATAGGATTGATATTTTAATCCACTTCTTGAAAGCAAGCTATTAAGAAATACTAGATAATTACATTGATACGATTTATTTTATATTCAGTGCCTCTGAAATGGATACTATATTTTCTTGAAATAATTTTCAGTGGGCAATGAGCAAATCAATCCTATAGATTTTAAAGATTAAAGGTATTTGTTAGGTTGTTAATAGTTTATTATTCATTGAAAGAAATAACTAAGGCACACCATAGTGAGTGGCTATTTCTGTTTAAAAGATTGAAAAGAGCAATGCAGGTTTCCTCGCCTGTCTGTTCCGCATAGTAATAACTTTGTGGCAGTGAGTATTGATTACCTAATTGCAATACTTTTTAATTAAATTTTGTATGCAAATACCTCAAGGGAAAGCAATCTTTTGCAAACTAATCTTTTTTTTCTTCCTGTGTTTATAATCAAAGTGTTGTGCCTAATGGTTTATTTCTCTAGTACAAATGGATCCTCAAGAGACAAATTCAATGTCTTTGCAGGAACATGTGTTTACTTCTAGGCCGCTTGGCCTAATATCTTGGCAATGGTTCCTCACTCATCATTTCAGGGTTATTCCAAAGGATCACAACTTCTTTATTGTTAGTGCTCACTAGGTGCTTAACAAAGACTTAAATGCATATGCATACACAAGCACACACTGACATAAATGTATCATTTTAAAATTTATATTAATGTCTGTCTCTCCTGCTAGACTTCAATCTCTTTGTGGAAAGAGGACTTGTCCACCAGTTCTGTTGAACTGTATTTTTCCCAAGTGCTTTAGGAGAATGCTAAGCACATAGCATTTTTTATGGTATTTGCTAAGCACTCATTAATATTGTTCTAATTGCTACAATAGGTACAAGTTAATTAACTGCTCAATAAATGCCACTGACTGGTTGATGAACCATTAGGCTATTTTTCTTCTGTCTTTGATAGAAATTTGTTCTAGAATTCATTTAGATGCTTTAGAAACATTTCAGCTACAATGCAGCAGGAGATCACAAAGCTGCTTGCTACTAGTCTGGAAGCTTGAACCAAGTAGGTATCCCAGGAGGAATTAAAATCTTGTGTTTCTAATAAGGAAATTGAAGGCATGGGCAGCCACTGGGAGGCTGCTAGAGCTCCCCAACTGGTCCTTCAACCCTTCTGTTTCTCCACCAGGCATCTTCTGCTTAAACTTGTGCTCTCACTCCCCACAAACCCTCTCCCCATTTCTGGTCACCAGGCTGGTCTGTCTGCTTGGTTGTAATCCAACCTGCCCTTTGCCTGAGACTGTGCTTTGCTACATTTATATATCACTTGCGATGCCCTCCCTGCTTTTGTTTGCTCTCTATACGGGTAATCTGCTATCAATTCATTCATTCTGTTCCCATGTCCTGCTGAACAAAGCTGTGTTGCTGGAACCTGGCATAATGAGCTGACTGTGCTCCAGGCAATCAAATCAGTTTTAATTACTGCTAATTTTGTCTTGTCATTTGAAGCCCAATACGATTTATTGGTAATATTGGTGAAACTGCTCAGTTGAAAATGTAAATGTGTCTTCTGTAGTGTTTTCACATCTCACAGTCATATAAGGAGGGTGGACAATACATCCACTTTATAAATTTTCAATTTGGCCTGCTCCACTATCTCCACCTCTGTTTTTCAGTCTGTTGATAGCCAAGCTGGCCTCTTTGGGGTCTCTTTTGAGCAGAAGTCTCTACATCTGCCACCCAAAAATATTTTGGTTTGTCTTTGAGTATAAAATTCCTCTTTGTTTCTAGCTCTCTTTCTGTCTTCCTTTCCTGGTTTTGGTGTTTCCCAACAACTGCCTGGACTAAGATCCCTTCATTCTACATTAAACAGTAGGGAAGCAGCATGGCATAGTAGAAAGAGCACAAGACTGAGAGTCAGGAGACAACTTCTAATCCCAACTTCAACTCATGACTGCTAAATGACCTTGGGCAAATCACTTAATTATCTCTGCCTCAGTTTCCTCATCTGTAAAATGGAGATAAAATTCTTGTTGTTCCACTCTTATAGATCCTATGGGACAGGGTCTATGTCCAATATGATTATCTTATATCAGTGCTTGGCAGATATCATTGGCACTTTCCCAATACCATTACAATTAAACTCTGCAAATCAAATAGAATCTGTGAAAATTCAGTAAACTTAAGCATCACCAAAGTATTTGCTTATTGTTAGTATTCATTTATTGTGCTCATCCAGGGTCATATGGGATATTCAGCATTACCAATCCTTGGAAGTGGTAAATAGATGAATAAATATATCCCTTTACTACCAGCAGAAGCCAGGAAAAATAAGGCAGTCCTGGGAAGTGAAGAGAGAATGAAGAGATTGATTCATTCAATCCTATTTATTAAGCTCTTACAATGTGCAAAACACTGTACTAAGCACTTGAAAAGTAGAATTTAGCAACAGATAGAGACAATTCCTATCCAACAGTGGGCTCACAGCTTAGAAGATAATTCTCAATTAGAGAGAAAGGAAGCAGGAACTGGACTAATAGAGGGAAGAATAACACAAATTGCACAGTATCCTACCTAGCAGTAAAACAGAGAAGTTTTAAGTAAAAAATATGATGAAAATCCTGCAAAAAAAAGGTATGGTAGTTCACTTTCAATTTTTAAAGCTGGATTATTGATGCTATTTTTGCCATTACAGAAAATGTCAGTCATATTTGTTGAGTACTTATTATGTGCACAGCACTGTACTAAGTCCTTGGGAGAGTATAATATAGCATATTACAGACACATTTCCTCCCACAGAGAGTTTACAATCTAGAGGGGGAAAGAGACATTAATTAATTCAATCATATTTACTGAGCACTTAGTTGTGCAGAGCACACACTGAGTGCTTGGAAAATACAATTCAGCAATAAAGAAGAACAATTCGTGCCCACACCAGGCTTACAATCCAAAAAGGGGAAGACAGACATCATACAAGAAAACAGCCATCAAAATAAATAAAAATAATTTTAGATATGTACACATCAAAACAAGTATACAGGTGTCCATATAAACAAATAGAATTATACATATATATGTGCTGTGGAGTGGGGCAAAGAGCAAAAGAGAGGGAGTTGAGGTGACGTGGAAGTGAGGAGGAGCTGAGGAAAAGGGGGTCATAGTCTGGGAAGGCCTCTTGGAGGAGGTGAGCCCTCAATAGGGCTTTTATGTGGGGAAGAGTGATTGGTGTATTTGAAGAAGGAGAAAGTTCCAGGCCAAAGGTAGAAAGTGGGCCAGGGGTCGACAGCGGGACAGGCAAGATGGAGGCACAGTGAAAAGTTTAGCACCAGAGGAATGAAGCCTGTGGACTGGGATGTAGAAGGAGAGAAGGGAGGTGAGGTAAGAAGGGGCAAGGTGATGGAGAGCTTTGAAGCCAATAGTGAGGAATTTTTGTTTGATATGGAGGTTTTTAGGCAGACCCTTGAGATTTTTGAGGAGGGTGGTGACATGCCCTGAATGTTTCTGTAGGAAGATAATCCATGGAGCAGAGTGAAGCATGGACTGAAGGGGAGAGAGGCAGGAGGTTTGGAGGTTAGAAAGGAGGCTGATGCTGTAATCCAGTCTGGTCATGATGAGTAATTGTACTAGTGTGGTAGTGGTTTGGATGGAGAGGAAAGGGTGGATTTTAGTGATGTTGTGAAGGTGAGACCACAGGATTTGGTGATGGATTGGATGTATGGGGTTAAAGAGAGTGGAGTCAAGGATGACACCAAGATTGCGGGCTTGTGAGATGGGAAGGATTGTTATGCCTTCCATAGTGATGGGAAAGTTTGAGAGAGAACAGGGTTTGGGAGGGAAGACAAGGAGCTCTGTGTTGGACATGTTGAGTTTTAGGTGGCAGGAGGACATCCAAGTGGAGATATCCTGAAAGCAGAAGGAGATGCGAGCCTGGAGGGAGGGAGAGAGAACAGGGGAGGAGATAAAGATTTGGGTGCCATCCGCGTAGAGATGATAGTTGAAGCCGGGAAGTGAATGAGTTCTCCAAGGGAGTAAGTGTAGATGGAGAATAGAAGGGAACCACGAACTGAACCTGGAGGGATCCCTACAGTTAGGGGATGGGAGGGAGAAGAGAAGCCTGAGAAGGAGACATTAATATAAATAAATAAATTAAAGCTATGTATGCAAGTGCTGTAGGGCTGGGATAGAATGGGAGGGTGGGGATGAATAAAGGGAGCAAGTCAGGGTAAGACAGAAGGGAGAGGGAGAAGAGGAAAGGAGAGCTTAGTCAGTGAAGGACTCTTGGAGGACATAGCTTCAGTAAGCTTCAATAAGGCTTTGAAGAGTGGTGAAGAATAATTTTATGTTAGATATGAGAAGGGAGGGTATTCCAGGCCAGAGGCAGAGTGTGGGCAAGAGGTTGGTGGTAGATAGATAGATTCTGACAACCATGGTCTGGAGAAGATTCTCTTCTTTTGTTTCAAAAGAAGATGTAGGAATTCAGGCATTACCTTACAGAGGCTTTGGGCCACAACATTTGAGGAGAAGGATTAGGATAATCAAATAACAGTATTCATTGAACACTAATCCTTTTATGCCCAGATACTTAGGTAACTACTTAACTATTTGTCTTGTCTTATGCTTTCCAATCATCTCCACATCATTCCCAGAAGGCTCCACCTCCATCTGCAGTCGTTCTGGGAGTGAATCTCTTAGAGTTTTCTTGGTAAAAATCCAGAAGTGGTTTACCATTGCCTCCTTCTGCATAGTCAACCAGAGTCTCTGCCCTCAACTCTCTCCCGTGCCACTGCTGCCTATAGGGAATACTTAAGTGTTATTCATCTTCTATCTGTCTTAAAATCTAAGGTGGACACACTATGGGGAACAGATTTCACTAAATGCATTGGTAATTAATTTCCCATCACTGTTGGAGAGGTGACAGAGTTCATAAACATTGCCAGAGTATTAACCTTCATTCATTCAGTTGTATTTATTGAGCACTTACTCTGTGTAGAGCACTTTACTACAATGTACAATACTGCAATAGAGAGAGTCCCTGCCCACAATGAGCTCACAGTCTAGAGGTGGGGAGAAGGGAACTACCTTCAGTGTAGTTCTCTTCCTTATTCCAGTCAAAGTAACCAGCTCATCATTAGTCAGCTGCTGATAATCCAAAAATCCTGTGAATGGATTATAGTGTAGTGGGAATGGTATTAACTAATAACTCTGGTATTTATACAGTTGCTATATACCAGGAACTGGGGAGATACAAACAGATTGGGTTGGTTATAGTCCCTGTCCCACATCAGGTTCAGAGTTTTAATCCCCATTTTGCAGATGAGGTAACTGAGGCACAGAGAAGTGAAGTGATTTGCCCAAAGTCACACAGCAGACAAGGGTTATTGTGATTATGTTGTCTTGTTTTTGTCCGTCTGCTTCTCCCGTTTAGACTGTAAGCCTGTCATTGGGCAGGGATTGTCTCTATCTGTTGCCGAATTGTACATTCCAAGCGCTTAATACAGTGCTCTGCACATAGTAAGTGCTCAATAAATACCATTGAATGAATGAATGAATGATCGAGGTACAGTGAGAAAGTGAGCACTAGAGAGGAGTGACGTTTATGGGTTGGGTTGAAGTTGGAGAGTAGTGAGTTGAGGAAGAAGGAGGTGATGAAGGAGGTGATTGAATGCTTTAAAGCCAGTGATAAGGAGTTTCTGTGTGATAGAAAGGAGGATAGCCGGAGGTTCTTGAGAAGAGGGGAAATGTGACCTGAACGTTCTTATTTGAAAATGATCTGGGCAGCTGACTGAAGTATGGACTGGAGAAGGGAGAGACGGGAGACTGGGAGGTTCGCAAGGAGGCTGATAGAGTAATCAAGACTAGATAGGATAAGTGATTGGATTAATGACGTAGCAGTTTGGATGGAGAGGAAAGGGCAGATTTTAGCGATGTTATAAAGGTGGAACTGACAGGATTTAGTGATAGATTCAATTTATGCATTGAATGAGAGAGAGGAGTTAAGGATAATGCTAAGGTTATAGGCTTTTAATCCAGTAAGGATGGTGGTGCTGAATACAGTGGTGGGAAAATCATAAGAAGTATGCCATTTGGGTGGGAAGGTAAGTTCTGTTTTAGCACTTTGACTTTGTTTTCCAGAGATATCTGAATTATCTTTATCATTCAACAATGATCAGGACCCATAATAGAGTATGGATAGCATAGCAGAACTCTGAATAGAGAAACAGCAAGGCTTAGTGGATAGAGTACAGTACTGGGAATCAGAGGACCTAGGTTCTAATACACACTCCACCACTTGCTTGCTGTGTGACCTTGCACAAGTCACTTACCTTCTCTTTGCCTCAGTTTCCTCATCTATAAAATGGAGATTCTATACTTCTTCTCCCTCCCTCTTATACTGTGACCCCCATATGGGGCAGGTACTGTGTCCAACTTGATTATCCTTTATCTACTATTCATTCATTCATTCAATAGTATTTATTGAACACTTACTATGTGCAGAGCACTGTACTAAGCGCCTAGAATGTACAAATTGGCAACAGATAGAGACAGTCCCTGCCCTTTGAGGGGCTTACAGTCTAATCGGGGGAGACAGGCAGACAAGAACAACGGTAATAAGTAAAGTCAAGGAGAAGAACATCTCATAAAAACAATGGCAAATAAATAGAATCAGGTTGATGCACATCTCATTAAACAAAATAAATAGGATGATGAAGATATATACAGTTGAACAGGCGAGTACAGTGCTGAGGGGGTACTACAACACATAGTATAGTGCTAGGGGCATGATTAGAACAATTATCATTATTTTTGTTATTATTTAAATTTATTGGGACCAACTAGAAAACCAACATCAGACTTTCACCATTTATTTAAAAAATTGTGATTGCCTCTCAGTTTTGTAGGCAGTTAGAATACTTTGTAGTACTAGTTAACATGGAATTTATGCTTTTTTGTCTTTTTAAAATGAGTGAGTTAACATTCATACTATTTGAATCTCTGTCAGGAAAATGTTTGTCAAAGGTGTGGGGAAAAAAAATCAGTAAGTCATACAGAACTTTAATATGCATAAAATTATACTTATAAAATACAAGCTGACAGTTCTCTGCAGGTGGCATATTTAAAATAAATAAAGATGTACTGCATATGCCTTTTGGAGTGTGCAATAAATTTTGCTGTCTACTAAAAATAAAATAGAAGAAATGTGTCATTAAGTTCTTAGTCACATTTTCAAATTACACCATTAATAAACAGAAACTCTTTGACTTATATGGGTTTTCAAGTTCATTAATCATGGCTATGTTCTAGTATAAAGGGAATGCTTTTTATATGTTCTCTTCTAATAAACATTTAATCTAATTACATATAAGCGTGTAATTATTTCCTACTTCTTGGAAAAGAGAAATAACATACAGATATGCAAAGACACACACACACACACACTAACACTTAATGGAGTTAGTTTCAGGAGTTATGTTATTTCTAGACTGGATCCACCAAAGGTAAAAAGAGTATGCAGTCTACTCAAACGGTCCTTTCCTTATACTGTTTATTTCACTGGCAAAAATCAGAAACAGTTGCCTGCTGTCTCCATTTCCTCTCCTCCAACTCGCTTTTGTATCCCCTGCAATCTGTATTTCTCCCCCTCCACTCCACTGGAACTGTTCTGTCAATTACCAATGACCTCATAGACAAAATCATTCAGTCAATTGTATTTATTGAGCGATTACTATATGCAGAGCACTGTACTAACCATATGGGAGGATTCAATACAATAAACAGATACATTCCCTGCCCACAATTAGCTTACAGTGGAGAAGGGGTATAACATCATGAATACAAATAAATAAAATTACACATATGTACATAAGTACTGTGGGACTGGGCCGGGGGAAGTGCAAAGGGAACAGGTTAGAGCAATGCAGAAAAGAGTGGAAGATGAGGAAAAGTGGGGCTTAGTCTGGAAAGGACCTTTGAGGAGATAAACCACTGCTGAAGACCACAATACTTAATTCTGGAGGTTGCACAGAGCTGTACAGATCAGCACTGACACAGCCTAGCTGTAAAGCTTATTCATTCTGACCATTAACGTAGCTGTCAAATAATTCCCAGCTCTGTGTAAAGAATACCATTTCCAAGAGTCTCTGGCAGTAAACTTGACCTGAGAGATCTACTTGGATGATTAATTTTGGACAAAATTCCTTAACTCAGATTTTGAATATTCAGCCCAGTATCAGAAAGGGGCCTATCTTATATTTTATATGGAACACAGGGAATAACAGACAAGTGGTTGAACAAGTGGATTGTTCCAGTGTTTTATGTTTTAGGCCTTGAGATTGAGCAACAGATTTTCATTGTGGGATGCAAGGAGCAATTTGACTGAAAAATGATCACTTAACTTGCTCAAGCCATCTGGAAGGAGAGAGTTTATTTTGGCACACGATAGTTGAAATAGATTCATTTTCCAAGTAAAATTCCTGTACCTTGTTGGAAAAGATACAATAAAATTGCATTCTATGAAGTGTAATTTCTCAATGTGCACAATTAAAACGGGTGAATCAGTCTGGGAAAGTATAAAAGTAAAGATCAACAGAAGGTAAAGGAAGACAGGTTGGCTATGAAGTATGGTAAAGAGTACTTACTATGTCATGGGAAACTAAACATACAGGCTGCTGCTTGTACTAGGCAAATATAGGATCATTGACATCTAGAGCTTCAAAGAAATCTTATTAATCTCCTCCCCACCCTTAGGAAGCTTTAAGTAAATGATTTATAATAGATGGACATCTCTCCTAGTTGTAAAGATTTCTAGGAAGGGCATTCTACAACCTTCTCCAATAAACAATTTTTTCCCTCTTTACTACTACTAATAATTATGGTATTAAGTGCTTACTCTATGCCAAGCACTGTTCTAAGCTCTTGGGTAGATACAAGGTAGACAGGTTGTCCCATGTGGGACTCACAGTCTTAATCCCCATTTTATGAGGATGAGGTAACTGAGGCCCAGAGGAGTTAAGTGGCTTGCCCAAGGTCACACAGCAGACATGTGGTGGAGCCAGGATTAGAACCCATGACCTCTGACTCCCAAAGCCATGCTCTTTCCATTAAGCCACAGTGCTTCTCTACTTCCTCTACTAATGGAAAATTCTGAAGTTGAATCTAAGTCCTGTCTCTTGTCATCCATATCCATTTACTCTTGTTTAACCTTCACTTTAATCAGAAAATTTAACAGTCTTTCTCTTTCACTTTCCCTTTCTCTATATGACTCCCTTTCTTGAAATCTTAACTGCTAAGAAGTACTTTGGAAATATATTTTACTACAAACAACGGTCTTCCACTTTGGGGTCCAAGGCACTGAAAAAGTACTCGTTCTGAATGAAATAAAGCATAGGACGCTAGAGCTAGTTTTCTCCTTATATAGATTGACACTGAAGCTTCCTCAGAAATTTGTTCCAAAAGGAAAACATGCAAACTTAACAAAACTGGACTTACTAACAACTTCTTCCAGCAAAGAATAGATAGCTCAGATTGAAATTTCTGTAAAATAACACCGTGTATTTATAGTAACTTTGCAAGAAAACCCAGCTAATTAAGGCATGGTGAACAGTATGGCCAGGATTATTTTATCAGACATCTTTTCATAGGAAATAAATATTCATTTACACTTACTGTCTGTCTCCTCTTCAAGATGTAGCTTCTTGTGGACAGGGAATGTGTCTATCAACTCGGTTGTATTGTGATCCCCCAAGTGCTTAGCGCAATGCTCAGCACACAGTAAATGCTTAATAAATACCAGTGATTTATTGACAGGAAGTTTATTTCAGACCAGGGATACCAAGTTGCATCCCCACCCATAGCCTATGCTGTTTCCACTAGTGTACATAAAATCTAAATTGGTTAGACTCTGGAAATGAAGACAAAAATGAAATAAAACCTCAGTGCAAAACAATGATACACAGTCAGTCTTAGTTTCAAAGGTTTAAATCCAATTTATGGGGTTAGAAACATCAGGCTAGAAACAAGCATTCTTCTAATTAGTTGTGGATAATTTCAAGAATTATTCTTTTATAAGACAATAGAAAAAAGCTTCTACTTGTCAAGTCTTTACCATTATTCTTGGTCTTCCAGAGGCCCTATATGATTTTGTGTCTAACCCTCACGTTACAGAGATGTAGAGATTAATGCTTTGCTTTCTGCACCAAGCTGCATGTTTTACCCTTTCACTACCACCACTCTCTACTATTTTGCTCTTTTGGTGTCCTGAGCCTGTGACCTCAGGTATACCATGTGCCACATCTCTATATATTTGTTTCTATTCCTCTCCAGAGAGATTTTACTTTAGGTAACTCATTTTACTATTAAAAATAGCCTTACATTCAGAATAGATCTAGCATGTGGCATGAAATAGATTAGAAGCAATCAGCATAATGTATAGGTACTATTTTTAGCATGCTGTTCTTTCTATATAAGATATTCTTGGAAGAATCACAAAATGAAAATATGACCCTGTGAAATGCAACTAAAATCACTTTGCAAATAGTCATTCACCTACACACCTCGGGTCAATAATGATTTGTTCTCAGAAAGTAAAAAAGATTGCTGATTTGTTTATTTCACTTCTTTGGTGCCTGGGGTCTAGTAAAATACAATAAAATGAAATGTGGCTGATTAATTCTTTGAGCTTGTTTCCAAGGCTGAATGAAGGATAATTTCCCTTATATAAGTGTTTTCTCTCCCAAGTGCAGACACAGATTGTATAAAGCTGCCCAGGGCTTTGATGATCATCTTTACGTGGAAAGAGGGACGTGAAAGAAGAGTGCATACACTCATACCAACCTATTCACAAGCCGCTCACCACTTTACATCAGCAATACCTTTGGCCCATAGTGATGTAGCCACATTAAGTGGAGAGCCAGCAATTCCACTTCCAGGTAGTACAGCTGCCAATTGACTGTGTAGGGATAAAAACAGTCTTCTCCTCAAAACAAATGGAGCTTTCCCCACCACCTAAAATCTTCCCAGTGAGACACCAGCTACTCATAGTGGCCAGGATATTCTTCTCTATAGGCTTACCTCAGCAAGATAAGGAAGAGTAAGTTTTGTTTGCTCTGCATGCTTGACTATGCCCACGTTTCTCTGGAGCTCACTACAGCAGCAGATAACCCCATCTTCTGTCATTCCTTTTCCATTAGGTGAGGAAAGAAATGGTATATCCTCTGCCTTATCACTTTGAGATTTTTGTGTTTCTCTGCTCATTGGTAATCAATTGATCAATGGTAATTCTTGAGTACTTATTATGTAGAGCCCTGTGCTAAGTGTTTGGGAGAATATAGTCAATCAATCAGTCATATTTAGTGACCACTATACTTGGAGAGTACAATAAAACAGAGTTAGTAGGCTTGCTCCCTGAGCACAACGACCTTATAGTCTAGATGGGGAGAAAGGCATTATTGAAAATAAGTAATTTAGTTGTTGTCTTCAAAATAGAGAATCAAGGTTGGGTTAATGAAAAAAAGTATTTTATAATTTTCAGAAAAAAAAAGAATTTTAGCCAATATACCCACCATCCTAGCCAGTATATTGTGAATTACATGGATAGATTTAATATTAATCTAATTCTCTAAATATATGGCATGAAACAAATGCATATGTATATTTGAGAATGAGCAAACTCATTCTGAATTGATATAAACCTTTTCCATTGCAAATTTTATTTTATGACTTTTCTGTCTCCTTTGCCTCTACAAAACAGATTCTGGCTTCAAGTGGTTATGAAAGTGCCAAAAATGCAGAGTATGTTTTTGTGAGATTTCCAGACCAATTGTGTAGATGCACCAGGTTCAAGTAGGTTGGATGAGATTTGGATAAGCATGAGGCCTCTGGGTACTTTTCCAATTTGGACCTGAATTCCAAGCCTCAAGAGATTTGCACAATGCTAATGCATATTCATCTCTGCTTAGGTATTGTTTTCCTGCAAGTATTTGAACCCCAAAGGTATCACAGTGATTTTTATAAAATGTCAATAAACAACATATCCCACAGAGAAATGCTTCCATTTGGATGTTTCCAATGATCATTTTAAAAAAATGATATTTATAAAAGGAGTGGAAAATTTGTCCTACCCATATTATTGTTTTATACAGAAACCCATGCATTAGCTTAATGTCAGTTTATGTACTTTTCCAAATGCCTCATTTCAGATTTCAATACAAATTCTCTATCATTCAATTAGAAAATTGTTACTCAAATATGTCACTTTTGGCTTACCATGCATTTAGGAAAGGAAGCTTTTCTGTCAACAAGACTGAACTTTATGTGATATTTCAGTCTGTAAATTATGATAAAGTGCCACCCTATAGGCTGAACAGAAACAGATGCATGTGGTGTATGTAATAAAAACAGAAGCAGATGGTGTATCACATGCATAATTTCTTAATTTATCCCCTTTTTATGTAATATAATTTTCTTAGTAAGTTGGCTGTTTTCAATGTATTTTCTTAAAACTTGCCAGTTCCCTAGAGGAAGTTGTACGAAGACTCTTTCCTGAATCACAGTACATGTTACCATTGCAAAACTTTGTCTATATCTATAGAAGATAAGCATAATTTGTAAAAAGGTCTTTTTTAAACTCTTTTTGTCTATTTGGGCTGTGCATTACCCAAAGCAAATAACTAACTTAACAGGAAGAAGGCTTACCCCATCAACACAAAGGCAAAGATTTGGAAACACATATCACTAGCTCCATTTCCAAACTCAACCCAGTCATCTCTGTGCATCTACCTTTTTCTGCTTCCCAAGCCTCATCCCCATATCCAGTTGTCATAATAATTAGGCTTGGGACAATCTCAGAGTCCCACAGACTCGCAGCCTGCTGGCAAGGATGAGTACAGAACCTCCATGAATCCAGGACAGGAGCTGTCAATCAAGAATATTCCTGGCCAATCACAATGAACACAGGAGTAAGCAATCTTCAAGGAAATGAACAATCTCTGCAAAATCAAAGATTTAATTTAATTTTTTTCTATCTATATCAATACATAGTGGCTAGATAGCAGATTTCAATGAAATCTTTGGGATGGTTATAGGTTTTCTGGGGAAACAGGTTGATGTATGATCTTGGGGCTTATTGTCAGTAGATAGTGTTGTGTGGACTCAACGAAATGGTGAGCAAGTCATCAGCAGAGAGCAGTTCCTATTAAACAATCAGTGGTATTTGTTGAACGTTTACTGTGTGCAGAGCACCGTACCATGCACTTGGGAAAGTATAGTATGATAGAACTGGTATATGACTGTCTCAAACAATTTCAATGGTACCACTATCCTGGTGAGAAGAAGTTTCTTGGAAGATTATAAGGGTTTCTAGTATGCTTCTAAGTTCCTCATTGTATCCTTAAGCATGGTAGAATAGATGTGTTAGATATGATTGTACCTACCACCCAGTCCTATTTTGCTACTGCAATGATGAGGAATGGAAAGAAAAGGTACCATCCATTTTGACTTGATCAACCAAATGGTAGACAGAGGACACTGGAAAACCTTTTGTGAGTACAGTTAATTCAATTAGCAGTGATCAGAGCCCTGGTCTTGACAGTGGCAAGTGCTTTTGTTTAGTTTATGAAAATAAGTTTATGGAAAGAGCACAGACAGAGCACAGACCTGAGAGACAGTATTATTCAGCATGGTATTGCTCCTTTCTCTTTACCTTTTAATATGCTACCATCTCCCCTACACTAAGAAAATCTTCTATCAGTGATGATGGTATTTGTTAAGTGCTTACTATGTGCCAAGTACTGTTCTAAGTGCTAGGGGAGATACGAGGTAATCAGGTTGTCTCATGTGGGGCTCACAGTCTTAATCCCCATTTTCCAGATGAGGTAACTGAGGAAAAGAAAAGTGAACTGGCTTGCCCAAGGTCACACAGCAGAAAAATGGAGGAGGCAGGATTTGAACTCATGTCCTCTAACTCCCAAGCCTGTACTTTTTCCACTACACTATGCTGCTTCTCTTTATTTTTGTATTGAACTATCCCCAGGACTCAGTACAGTGCCCTGCACACAGTAAGCACTCAATAAGTACTACTGAATGATTTAATTAATTAAGAGACTAGTAATTTCTCCTCGAGTCCAAGAGATGAGCTTCAACCTCTGTTCAGAACACTCACACATGGCCCTCTGCAAATGCATTTCTGAGTCTGTGGAAACATATTTCTCTGCATTCACAGCCTTGATCTATCCAAACAATGCTTTATTTCCAATGTTGCCCTTCCCTTCTCCATTGAGGTAATCCCATTTGCTTTACTCTTTACTCATATATCTACAGTTTCATTTACAAAGGCATTCTGAAATTTTACCTCCTCCAGGAAGCTTTCTTGATTATTTTCATCTATTGGCCAGGTCATATCCTTTCATCTACCATTGCCATACTTGCACAACCACAACCCTACGTAGCATCTCTAGGTCCTCAACCACAGAGACGCCTTTTTAAAATACATCTCCTCCAAGAGGCCTTCCCCAAATAGGCCGTCCTTTTCTCTACCTCCTCTCCCTCTCCTTTCTGCATCAACCTTGTACTTTATTCACCCCAACATTTGTGGACTATACTTTGGAATTAGATAGATATGTAGAACACCTTCGCTGCTTTTTGTCTAGTTTCTAAAAGAGGACACACTGCATTTTTCTTTTATAAATGCACAGATACAATTATAGCTAGGCCTGTAAATTTGCTCATATTTCCTTTATAATACAGACTGATGGAAGAACTATCCATTCTTAGTTCCCGAAAACCAATCCAAATGAGCTATTACTGATCACAATAGTAACTAATGGTAGAAGGAAATGAAGATTAGGAGTTATACCAATAGATTACTCACTCTTCTAACCCAATCAAGCACAAAACTAAATTTAAGGAAACAAATGTATTTGCTAAAGAACAAATTGTGTCATGCACAATAACTAATTAAAGCCCACCATGCTGAACTAATTAAAACTGTGCACTGGAGAAAATATATTTCAGATAAACACTTGCTATAAAATTTCCAGAGCTAAATCAAAAGGAGAAAAATGCAACTTTATTCCAGAAAAAATGCACTTATTCTATATTATAATAATGAACTACCTTAATTACTTTCAAAATGTATTCTTTTCAGAAATTAATTTATTTAACTTGTTTCAAGACTATTTTTTTCTAAAAACAATACAAGTTTAGATAGCTATGATTTTTCCTATAAAAAATTTTTGGGGTTTGGAAATCTTTTCACTGTTGGTCATCTGGAACCTAAGAATGCCCTTATTAATTTGAAATGCAAAGAAAGGTAGCTCAAGGCTGCTTTGGAAGACAGACTAGAAAGAGAAACTTTAACAAAAAAGCACTTGGAAATTGTCAATTTTAAATTGACGTTATCCTTTTCCTTTATCATGTTAAATTGCTTTGTGAAAAGTATAGATTCTGAAATTCTGAAACACAGGTGGTTTCAGAAGGCCAAGGAGTTATAGTCCTGTGGAATTTAAGATGAAAGATACTGAACAAACTTAGTGCTCCCATAATGAAATGTGGGAAGTTTCAAGGGGTAAAATTCCACTGTTGATGAGACTTGATGCATGGCCTTTAATGGTTAATTACCATTTATAGTTATTCTCTTCTAGATGGGTATTTTTCTGATATCATCTGCCTCACTTTACCATTGTCACACCTATGCCTAGTCTGTGACCTTGGGCAAGTAACTTCACTTTTCTGGGCCTCAGTGTCCTCATCTATAATTTTCTGTTCTGCCTACTTTGACTGTGAGCCCCATGTGTGACAGGGAGTCTGTTCAACTCAATTATCTTGAATCTACCCCAGTGCTTAATACAGTGCTTGACGCAAAGTAAGTGCTTAACAAATGCCATACTCATCATTTATTACTATTATTATTATCATTATTATTATTTCCACTCCCTAAAACCCCATTTTCTCATTTTCCATCTCAATCAGGACAGACATTCAATACTTTTGTGTTTCTCCTCAGTCCATCATTATGATCATATCCTTCAATGACAGCATGCCTCTCTTCAGTGCTGTAGTATGTTCTAAGAGTACATACAGTTAATAATTAGTTCATTGAATTGTCTCATCAAAATTGAGACTTTTTCAGAAGTTTTTTTTTAAACATCTGTATGTTTCATGAATTCCAGTGATTGCTGTTTGTCAGGCAAGATGAATGAAATTTAGAGGATTTCATGAATACTGACACTTCCTACCAAAATAAACCAATGGTTTATTGAGATACAAACTGGCATGTTTCAAATTATCAAAAATTGTTTACCAAAATGAAAATATGTATTTGCTGATTTATATACTCCAGTTATTCATTTTTTTATGCTTTGCTATTACCAATTTTTTCTACATTTTTCAATGCTTGGTATTGATTGTGTGCAGAGTGATACTAAGCCCTTGGGAGAATACAATGGAGGTAGAAGACAGATTCTTGAGTCAGGATCAGGTAAGAAAGGAAGCTGCAGGTAAAGTCTTCTCCTATATTTCTAAAATCTTTTGATTCACTTTTAGAATCAGTCACACTTCTTTGCATTATTATCTGGGACCATAGATGGCCACATAACTAAAAAATATTAATTCCTTTCAAGTCACATTGTTTTTGTGCAGCCCAAAGTAGATTTATTGTGCATTATGAGAATAAATATCACATTCTATAGGATCCAGAATAAGTTGGCAGTCTGGCTAAGCTGGCAAGGAGAAAAGTTCTGCAATGCCATTATTCACATCTGTGGGAAATTTCCCTAAAGCCTACTCCAGCTTACTAGTGGTATTTTCCCTATAATGGCAGTGAAGTTCCTGTCAGCAAGAACTGCTTAAAGATAAAATTTTTATCAAAGGAAAAAGCATTTGCATGCAGGATGGGAATTTGGTCACTATTTTATCTAACCGATAATTCCTTTTTCATCAACCAAATCACCAAGGAAAATTTGGAATTTGGTGGGATGGCCATTAGACTCTAGGTTGTCCATTCTTGTCATGCAAAGAAAATAGTGGGTTTGAACTTAAGGAAGGAAGGAAAATGCGTATCCTAGTGGAAATGTCAATTCTATGCAACTGAAGTAAAATATCTCACCAAATTCAGAGCCTCAACAACCCTGTCAGTATTGCACAGATGAAAGTATATTGAAGGGTTGTATCCTCTTTTCTCCAATCCTTAAACACAGACTGAGACTGTGACAAGGACTTTTCTTGACACTAGCAGCTTCCTGCTTGGGGTGACCCTCAAGGCATATCTAATTCAAGTAACAAAATATCTAGAATAAATCACACAATAGTCTTGTACCCTCCTACCTCACCTCTCTACTCTCCTACTAGAATCTAGCTCACACACTTTGGCTCCTCTAATGCTAACCTTCTCATTGTACTTCAGTCTTGTCTATGATGCTGCGAGTCTCTCCCCTATGACCTGACTCTGGCCTGTAAAGCTCTCCCTCCTTATATCTGGCAGATAATTACTCTATCTTCTTTCAAAGTGTTATTGAAGGCACATCTCCCACAAGAGGCCCTCCTTGACTAAGCCCTCTCTTCCTTCTCTTCAACTTGGGATAAGAACTTCTCTTTTATCTACTCCTCCTAGTAACCTACCTAAAGAATGATGCTGGTGGAAGAGGGTGGGAGAGTGAGGGCAAGTCACTTGCTCTGTGCCTTAATTTCTCCTTCTTAGTTATCATGCTTTGTTCCTTCTCCAACTCTTCATGGCCTCCAAAATGTGGCACCATGCCACAGTTCAGGCTAAAATGTACAATGTTTTTGCA
Organism: Ornithorhynchus anatinus; assembly: GCF_004115215.2. Classification (NCBI taxonomy): domain Eukaryota; kingdom Metazoa; phylum Chordata; class Mammalia; order Monotremata; family Ornithorhynchidae; genus Ornithorhynchus; species Ornithorhynchus anatinus. The sequence goes on along the minus strand of NC_041737.1, from coordinate 23,560,975 downwards.
CAATGGCAAAGGTCTATCTTTCTGTTTTTCTATTAACAAATCAGTTTAAGAGTTTCTCAAGTTTTTCAAGAGTTTCTCAGTACCACCTTGACTATTCCATAAACATCCTCAATGAACTATCTGCCTCTTGTATTTCCCCATACCAGCCCATATTTCACTCTGCTGTCTGGATCATCTACTGAAAATCAGCATGGCCTAGCAAATAGAGCACAGGCCTGAGAGTCAGAACAACTTGGGTCGTAATTTCGGCTGTCCCACTTGTCTGCTATTTGACCTCGGGCAAGTCTATTCTCTATTTCTCAGTTACCCATTTGAAAAATGGGGACTTAGACTATGAGCTCCATGTAAGACAGCGACTGCGCCTAACACTATTTGCTTGTATCCACCCCAGTGCTTACTACAGTGCCTGGCACATAGTAAGTGCTTAACAAATTCCAACCTTGTTACTAAAATAAAAAGTTTAGTCCACAACTCCCCACTCCTGAAGAACTACTAGTGGTTGCTCATCACCTCTGCATCAAAAGAAGCTTCTTATCATTGGTTTTAAAGCACACAATCAAATCTCCCCCTCATAATTTACCTCATTGATTTCCATTTACAACCAGTTGGCACACTTTGTTCCCCTAATGCCAACTTACTTGCAGTTCCTTGAGCTCATCTACATCACCACCTATCCCTTGTCCATATCCTCCCTCAGGCCTGGAACTTCCTCTCCATTCATGAAAGACAGACCTCCACTCTCTCCAACTTCAAAGCCTAATTAAAATCATAACTCCTTCTCATCTTACTAAGCCATCTTTTCCCTAATGCACTTGGATCTGTACTCTCTGTGCACTTGATGTTCACCTTTTCCCACAGCAGTTATGTACATAGCTGTATTTATTTATTTTAATGTCATTTGCCGCTTTAGATTGTGAGCTCCTTATGGGCAGATTATGTCTACCAACTCTAGAGTACTATCTTAAGCGCATAGCGCACACTAGTACTCAATAAAAAATCATTAATTGCTTGATTGTTATAACATCTGTCCCACTGAATGGAAGACTTCTTTAAGGCAGGGCTCCTATCTACTAATTCTGTTGTATTCTACCATACTCTTACTACAGTGCTCTACACACAGTAAGGTCTCAATAAATACTGTTGATTAATCTACTGAAGCAGTGACTTCAGCAATCTCAGAATAAGAACAGTCAATCAGATTCATTGAGTGCTTATTATGTCCATACTATGCACTTGGGAAAGTACAATGTAACAGACAGAGTAAGTAGTCACAGTCCTTGCTCACAAAGTGCTTATGGTTTAGAGGATTTGTATTTTACAGTCCGCACGCATTTCTATTCTTTATTCAGCCTGGTACAGATCATTTAATTTTAAAATGAATACATTTTCTTTGAGAAATGCCATTTAATAATTTCAGGTTGAGAGGGAAAATATCAGCAAAGTAGAGAGCAGGTAATGCAGAGGTGGCTGATGACTGCACCTGTTTGCAAAGCTGAGCAAGTGTCAAGTGGAGTTAGACAAAAATATCCATACAGCTAACCCAGCAGGATACACAAAGAGGTTGCAGTCCAACAGCCAAATTGGTGATGCCTACGGTATGTGAATTCAAATTTTTAACCCAGCTTGCTGCAGGAAAGAACAGCAGTATCTCCATCTCCCTGTCACCTTATTGCTTTGCCTTTGCTCCAAGTAGATAGGTAAATCATTTCCCAATCTTGCTGTCACAATTGACGAGAACAGAAAAGGGGACCAACCAGCAGTAGTTGTAAATGCAATAGCAAATGGTGGTCCAATCGTAGCCTATAAAAGCAGAGAGAGAGAGAGAGAGAGAGAGAAAGCCTGAACAAGATCAGAAGCAAGCAGAGAAAGCATTAAAAGTAGGCCAAGTATCAGTGGTGTATCCAAGTGTGACTGAGATAGAAACCAGCTGGCTGCTGCACCAGCATTTTGAGCTGCATCTTTCTAATGCCACATTAGCTGTAAAAGCACTCTTAGTAGCTTGGGAGCTCTGACCAGTCTCTCTATCAAAAATATTATCAAAAACAAACCCTGCTAAATTGATGAGCCTTGCAAACCAACTGCAGTTTCAGATGGAAAGTCATTTCAAATATGTCCTATAGATTTCAGAAAAACATACAGCCCATGCTTGAGGGATTTTTCTGTCTTTACAATAATAACTATGATTTTCTTCATTTGTCTGCCAGTATAATTAAGGAGAAGTTTGTTATCTCTAAGCATATGATATGACATGCCTTTTCACCTATAAGATTAAAGCGAGTGTTAATGAACTGCAGCAGAAAGAGGCATTATTTAGTAGACATCTATGAAACAATGGAATATATTGACAAGGACAGTGATAAAAATTCTGAGTGCTTTTTCTCACAGTCTCTTCTAGAATGGAACAGTTACAATCTGACAAATTTGACTTAGTTGATAAAGTAATCATATTTTTACTCTTCACAGAGCACTTTACCTTGGGAGGGTACAAATATAGAATTGATAGCCATATTCTCTGCCCACAATGAGCTTACAGTAGAGGGGAAGACAGACAGTAATATAAATAAATGAATAAGTGCTGCAGGGTTGAAGGAGGGTTGAAGAAAGGGTGCAAATCCAAGTGCAAAGATGATGAAGAAGGGAGTGGAGAAGAGGAAATGATGGCTTAGGCAAGGAAGGGATCTTGGAGACGTGCTTTCATTAAGGCTTTGAAGATGGGGAAAATGAAGCAGCAGGGCATAATAGATAGAGCACAAGCCTGCGAGTCATAAGTCATGGGTTCTAATCTCAGCTCTGCCATTTGCCTTCTGTGTGACCTTGGGACCTTTACTTATTTGTGCCTCAATTACCTCATCTATGAAATGGGGATTGAGACTCTGAGCCCCACATGGGACAAGGACTGTGTTCAACCTGATTTACTTCTATCCAGTGTTTAGTACAATGCTACTACTACTGGGTAAACAATATTGAATATTCGTTAAATGCTAGACTTTTTCATGCCCAAAGTAAGCTGGATGGGTTCCATTTGGATTGACACTTTTTTGTAATTGTGGCTTGCAAATCAGGGGGGATATTTCAACATAATCCAGTGAATGAGCAGATTACAGCTGCTCCTGATCAGGTGTCTTCATTGTTTAAAGTGTGATCTCACCTGATTTTCCAAATGGGGGAGATGCTGATGAATTAATGTTTGTGTCCCCCTCTGTATGGTAAGCTCATTGTAGGCAGGGAATGTGTATGTTTATTACTGTATAGTACTCTCCCAAGTCTGTAGTGCAGTGCTCTGTACATAGTAAGCACTCCATAAATACAGTTGACTGATTGAAGAAAGAGATGGGACTTTCTGTGACATTTGGGAGGAAGGGACCCAGGACATCTGGAAGCCTGTGGATTGTGGGACGTAGACTATCCACCCCATGGTGGATGCACCCAAGTGGTTCTTTCCCAGCTCCTTTGAGGAATTATGTTTTCCCTTGAGGAGACAGTGAGGAATTTTTGGCAGGAGCAGGAGTGATGACCATCTGTCTCCCCACTCATCAGCCTGGGATCTGGGGTACCCGAGTGGTGGCTAGAGTGGTGAAGTCCTTCTTTTTACTTCTTGTCAAAGCATGAAAGTGGCATGAACTGAAGTGACTCAGTCCAGACTCCTCCACCTGGGGCATTTCCCTTCACAACTATCACCCAGTCCTTGGGCTGCTGGCCCTCAGATGACTTATAGGTTCTTCCGGCAGGTGTAGCAAGGACAAAGTCTCTGGTACACTGGTGGGGAGGGGAACGGCCAGAGATATAAGAGGAGAATCAGAAGAGGACAGAGTCAGTGAATCTAAGCATTGGGTATAATGCTCTGCACACAGTTAGTGCTCAGTAAATAGGATTGAAGTGAATAACGTTTTAGGAGAAGGGGTTCGTCCACAGTGTCAAAGGCAACTGTGGGGATCGAGGAAGATTAAGGTGGAGTAGAGGCAATTGGATTTGGCAAGAAGGCTATCACTGGCAACCTTTGAGAGGGTGGTTTCTATAGAGTAAAGGACACAGAAGTCAGACTGGAAGGGGTCAAGGAGAGAATTGGAGGAATATGAGACAGCGGTGTAGTCTACTCACTCAATTTGGAGAATGAATGGTAAGAGGGAGATGGAATGATAACTGGAGGAAGCCATGGGGCAAGATGGGATTTTTTTTTAGAATAAGGAAGAATGGGCATGTTTGAAAGCAGTGAGGAAGAAGCCATTGGCAAGTGAATGGTTGAGGATGGCTGTTAGGGTGGAAAGAAGTAAGCAGGAGAGAGTTTTGAAAAGGTGCAAAGGAATGGGGTCGAATGTGTCAGTGTAAGGGTTGGATTTTGAGGGAAGGCAGGAGATCTCCACTAGAGATACTGCTGGGAAGAACAGGAGACTTGAAGAGGTGGCTAGAAGGTGGAGGGACTGAGGTGGGACAGAGGCCATTTTAGAGTGCTCACACCTGATGGTGTCAATTTTCTTAATAAAGTAGGTGGCCAAGTCACTGGGGGCAAGGGATGGGAGATGGAGGGGGAGGGAGGTAAATGTTTGGAACAACTGGCAAGGGTGATGGACATGGGTGTCAATAATGGTGGAGAAATTGTATTGCTGGGCAGAGGAAAGGGCAGAGTTGAAGCTTGCAAGCATAAACTTGAAGTGGACAAAGTTGGCTTGTTATTTAGATTTCCTCCAGAAGCACTCTTTGGCTCGAGCACAAGAATGAAAGAGGTGAACTGTGCAGGTGATTCAGGCTGGGGGTTAGTGGTACCAGATCGAAGGGGAGAGGAGTGAGTGAGTTGAGTTGAGTAGAGCAGGTAGTGTACTTTGATTTCATCTATCTCACTATCGACCTTGCCCTTCTCTCTGGCCTGTAAATTTCTTCCCCTTCATCACAACAGATCACCAGTCTTCTCACCTTCACAGCCTTATAAAATCATATATCCTTCAAGAAGGGTTCCCCAATTAATGAATCATATTTATTGAGTGCTTACCCTGTGCAGAGCCTGGTACTAAAAACTTGGGAGAGTATCAGAACAAAGTTAATAAACACATTCCCTGCCCACAGTGAGCTTACAGTCTAGAAGGGGATATAATATAAATAAATTATGGATATGTACATAAGTAGTATCCATGGCTGATGCAGAAGGGAGTGGCAGAAGAGGAAATGAGGTCTTAGTCAGAGAAAGCCTTTTGGAAGAGATGTGCCTTCAGTAGGAATTTGAAGGTGGGGAGAGCTATCATCTGTATTATATAAAGAGGGAGGCAGTTCCAGGCCAGAGACAGTACATGGGTGAGAGGTCTATAGGGAGATAGATTACTTAGATTAGATTGAGTTAAAGTGAGTTTGTTGGCATTAGAAGTACAAAGTGAGTGGGCTAGGTTGTAATAAGAAAGCATCCATGTAAGGTAAGAGGGGGCAAGGTAATTGCTTTAAAGCCTATAGTAAGGAGTTTCTGTTTGATGTGGAGGTGGAAGGGCAGTGTTGAGTGGTAAAACATGTGATTGAATATTTTTGTAGAAATGATCTGGGCAGCACAGTGATGTCGGGACTGGAGTGGAGAGAAACAGGAGGTAGGCAACATGGCAACAGTTTGGATGGAGAGGAAAGGGAAGATTTTGGTGATGTTGTGAAGGTTGAATTGACAGGATTTGGTGGCAGATTGAATATGTGGGTTGAATGAGAGAGATGAGTCAAGTATACCACCAAGATTTCAGGCTCGTGAGATGGTAGTGCTGTCTAGAAGTGACATGAAAGCCAGGGGGATATCAGGGTTTGAAAGCAGTGGGGGAGAAGCCATTTGGGTGGGAAAATATGGAGTTCTGTTTAGGACATGTCAAGTTTGAGGTGTCAGTAGGATATCCAAGTAAGGATTTCCTGAAGTCAGGAGGAATGTGAGACTGCAGAGAAAGAGAGTGATGAAGTCTGGATGTAGATTTGGGGATTAACTGCATAGAAATCGTAATTGAAGCCAAGGGAGTGTGCTGGGTCAGGCTGAGGAAGATGAGATCAAATACAGTTAGTAGGTGGCTGTAATGGGAACATTTCCCTTTTGCATATTACCCAAGCCTTCTACTGTTTTTCCTCTTGACATTTCACTGCTTATTAGCACCTATATAATAGAGTGTAGACAGCAGTGAGAATGATGAAATTTAAATGGTTGGTTCGATTTTGTTCTTTATTAGTAGCTCACACAAATGGTTTGAAGAGGAGTTTGTGACTATTGTCTATAATGAAGATTTGGGATTATATATTGATTTAATTCATCAAGTCATCCAGTGTCCTCATTATACCAGATAATTGAGACCATAACTTCGTTAGAAGGTAGTCTGTTTGGGGCACTATTTTCATCACTAAGAGTGTATGGAGTCTTTTTGTCAAACAGTTTACACATTAGTGGCACAGATATGTTGGAAATGGAGTGATATTTATGTGAGACAAGTTGCATGTTTTACCAGATAATAATAATAATAATATTTGTGGTATTTGTTAAGTACTTGCTATGTGCCAGGCACTGTACTAAAAACTAAGGTAAATACAAGCAAATCACATTGGATACAGTGCCTGTCCCATGTGGGGCTCTCAATCTCAATTCCCACTTTACAGATGAGGTAACTGAGGCACAGAGAAATAAAGTGACTTGCCCAAGGTCACACAGCAGACAAGTTACAGATCTGGGATTAGAACCCATGACCTTCTGATGCCCAGACCCTTGCTCTATATTGCGCCATGCTGCTCCTTTATAAATCTCAGTGAAATACCTATCCGTTAGTGATGAACACCTTTTATTTTGAGCGTTATCCTTCTCCGATGAACTTCAACTGCTGTCTTTACAGTTTAGGGTCATTGTTTTCAATTTGGTCTCTCATCTTTGGTTGTTCTGGTTCCATTTATTTTGCCTTGATTTCTTCATTCCATCTTTTGATCATTACTGACTTTCCTGGGAAATGATTGAAATGAAAGAGTCAATCAAGAGTTTAGTGTAGAATATTCATTAATGTGAGAATTGGGCAAAGAGTCAACCTTTGAATGTTTAACAAGATCACTTCACAACTCCTTTATTATGTAGTTTTTTCATTGATAACAGGTGAAATACCTCAGTCACTGACCATCAATCATTCTCCAGCACCCATCAAACAAACACAACAGCATCCAGATGTCAAATGGCTGGCAGTGTCAGATGATAAATTTTTCAAGATTTTCAACTTTTCAAATCCAAGAACATTAAGTAGAGCCACAATTTCCTCTTCCCTTTAGGACATCTCTACTTGGATTTCCAGCTGACATTTAACATGTCCAAAACAGAACTCATCTTCCTGTCCAAACTCTGTCCTCCCACTGACGTTCTCATTACTGTAGGTAACACCATTATCCTCACTCTATCACTTTTACTAGTTAATACTGAACCACTGTCAAAGCACTATTTCCAAAACTGAAACAGGCTGAATGATAATAATGGTATTTGTTAAGTGCTTACTATATGTCAAGCACTGTTCTAAACGCTGGGGTAGTTACAAGGTTAACAGTTTGTCCCACATGGGGTTCACAGTCTTAATCCCCATTTTCCAGATGAGGTAAGTGAGGCACAGAGAAGTTAAGTGACTCACCTGAAGTCACACAGCTGACAAGTGGCGGAGTCAGGATTAGAACCCATGGCCTGTGCTCTTTCCACTAAGCTACGCTGCTTCTCTCTTCTCTTTGCTGAAGAAGCAAGGAGTTTGTAGAGAGCCTTAAACCTGTAGTTTTCTTCATAGTACTGTCACTCCTGTCCCTGCCTCTGGATGCCTCCAGACTGTAATCCCCTTATGGGCAGGGATTATCTCTCTTTATTGCTGTACTATACTTTCCAAGCACTCAGAACAGTGCTCTGCACATAGTAAGCACTTTATAAAAACGATTCAATGAATGAATGAATGAATATTCTTTACCTTTTCTCCTTTTCCTAGCTTCAGGACTTTACCATAGAAGCTGAGACCCTTTAATTGTGAATAAACCAAGTCTAATAATCTCCTTTGGGTATATCATTACACATTAGTGCTTTATCAATCAAGCAGTGGTATTTATTGAATGTTTACTCTGTGTAGAGCGCTATACTAAGCACTTGGGAGAATACAATATAGTAGAATTAGTAGACATGATTCCTACTCACTAGGAGCTTAACATCTAGAAGGGAAGACAGCTATTAAAGCAAATACAATAAGGGCAAATGGGATAGTTTAAGATGTGTACATAAGCATTGAGGGGTTGAGGCCGGGCTGAATATCAAATTCTTAAAGGGCATGGAACCAATTTCATGGGTGACACAGAAGGGAAGGCCTCTTTCCAAGTGCTTAGTACAGTGCTCAGCACACAGTAAGCGCTCAATAAATATGACTGAATGAATGAATGAAATGTAATTTCAGTAAGGGTTTGTAGTGGGGAGAGTGATGATATGTCACATATAAAAGGGTCTGGGAGTTACAGAAGAGAGAGAGGATGTGGGCAAGTGTCAGTTGGAAAATAAACAAGAAAAGGTGCAGTAAGTAAACTGGCAGTAGAGGAGTGAAGTGTGTGGGCTGGATTGTAGTAGGAGATCCATGAGTTGACTTGGCAATTTATACACTTAAGAACTATGCCCATGGTGGTTTGACTACTATCATTAAATTCTGCTCTCTCCACCATGGCAGGGTGATGATTAGAAATCTTTTGGCCTTCTCACTCCTTCAGTACCAAAGCACAAGCTCCTCCACTCCATAGACACCTTATAGCCACCGTTCCCCTAAGTCTGGCTCTCTTGATCTCTCCATTAATGCGGGGAGAGGTGGCACCGAAGATAAAGTTTGCGGTTTCTTTGGAGCAGCTGTTCTGACTGTTGGACTTTGAACTTTCCTGTTCATGTATGAGGAAATCAAAACTGCTACTTTGTTCTACTTATCTCTGTCTTTTTCACTTTTCCATTTTTTTATCACTTCCCTTATGCCTCTGTCACATTACCCCATAATGAGCACCTTGAGAGCTTACCATCTTACTGCTGTCCTTTTCCCAGTTCTTTGCCTGTGCTTAAATACTACTACTATTACTACTACTACTTCTTTAACACTCTCTGTACTTACTACTTTGAAAAATACATTTTCTCTATTTTCATCCATTTTTGATTTATGCAAAGTGCATCTAAAGGGCCTCTGATAGCAGCTACATTTGTATAATATTAAAATTGATGTGAAAAACACAGGGAAATATTTATACACAAATGTGTTTTTCATCATATTGTGAAATGAAAACAGATTTGGATACCACAGGCCTTCTACCAAAAGACTTGTTATTCTTTATTCCAGCTACCGAAGAGTATGGGAAATTTCAGAGCATGAAATTTTACAATCAATTAAATACATTAAAGTAGTTTAATTAAAACAATAATTAATCCTTGATTAAAACAAATCAATGTGTTATATCTAAACATGGGCTTTGTATTCAATAAAACGTGGAAGGAGGAAATTTATCAAATTAAACAATACACTTTCTAATTGCACTGAATAACTAAACTTTTTTTATTTTATTTTTTTTGTTAATTTTGAAACATCAGCTACAGCAGCATTGCAGCATTAGGTATAGAAGTTACAGTTGGAAGTTGGCTTTATTTAGTAGGTTTCTGGGAGATAAATTTCCAGTTTTTTCTGGTTGTTTTTTTTTAATCAGTCATTGCTGTAACACATATTCACCTTTCTGGGGAATTAAATTCCTGATCACTGTATTTTCATGTCTGCTTTCAAGAAGCATTTCAGTACTTCCTGGGTGCTTTTTCACTTATGGCTTCTACCACCTCAGTGACAACATAATCTATGCTGTATGCATCACCACAATCCCTGTTTGCTGCTTCCTTTCAATTCTAACTTTGAATGAGGGAGAGAAGATAGTCAAGAGGAGAGATGCACCAGGAAAAAAGAACCTTCTTCTACCTCCAATTATTAAGGTACTTGTTAAGCACTTACAATGTGGTAAGCATTGTTCTAAGTGCTCAGGTGGATATAAGTTAATCAGGTTGGACACTTTCTCTGTCCCACATGGAGCTCACACCCCATTTTACAGATGAGTTAACTGAGGCCCAGAGAAGTTAAGTGACTTGCCCAAGGTCACACAGCCGAAATGTTGCAAAGCTGGAATTAGAACACAGGTCTCCTTACTCCCAAGCCTAAGATCTGTCCACTAAAGCATATTGCTTAACCAAGAGCCTCCCTTATTCTCTGTGGCTATTCTCCACCTAGATTTTAATAATTTTGGTATTTGTTAAGCACTTACTAAGTGCAGAGCACTGTTCTAAGCGCTGGGGGAGATACAGGGTAATCAGGTTGTCCCACGTGAGGCTCACAGTTAATCCCCATTTGACAGATGAGGTAACTGAGGCACAGAGAAGTTAAGTGACTTGCCCACAGTCACACAGCTGACAAGTGGCAGAGCTGGGATTCGAACTCATGACCTCTGACTCCCAAGCCCAAGCTCTTTTCCACTAAGTCACGCTGCTTCTCTAACACATACGTAGATATGTACATATTTAACACATATGTAGGGTGAATGTCCTAGACTGTTCCCAGCTGGGGCACTGCGATAGAAGAGAGTACACATTTATGGTGTACATAAACTTCTACTCCAGAGGCATGTGGGACAGCTGTAGAGGATAGCCTGAGAATTCTCTAAGTTTATGCCTACTTTTTAGGCTGTGTGCCTGGGGCTCTTAATAACACTTAGCTGGTACCCAGGTTAGAGGAAGAGGGAGATGAGAGTAAAGGAGATAAGGAGTTATTGTGAACAGCACCCAACAATATGATGAGGACAGAATGTCCATGGCCTTCAGAAGCAGCTCGTGGGAAGAAATGGACACCCACATGGCTGTTGATCCTATAAAACTGGAAGAACCTAGATCTGTGCAGCTTTGCTTAATCTATACAAATATTTACAACCATTTAGATTGTGAACCCATGGAGGACTACATCTAATGTATTTATTTTGTAATTACTCAGAACATAATAAATACCTTTACTACCACAGTTACTACTATAACTGGTAACACAATCCATAACTGTAAATTCACTTCGATGTTATGATCATATTGTGAAATTTAACTCAACTTTTAAGATTTCATAATTGACATAAATCATAAGATTATTTTTAAGACTTATTTGTACTAATTATTCAGGAGATCTACAGAGGAGCAAGTCACTTAGGTATGAACTAGTTCATAGGAGAGGAGTATTGCAAGTAAATATTTGGGGAAAAATTATTAGCGCTTTTAAAGTAGCATAAAATAATACTTGACAGAATAAGGCCTTTTCTACCAGTCATGGACAAAATGGAAAAGAATAAAACTTTTTAAGTAAAACTAGTTTATTATTGTTTTCTGGATACTGGTATATTTCAATTTATGGTGCACGTTTCTTTTCACAGGTAGTGCTATTTCTAGACTATTACAGAATAGAAGTCTATTTTTTTAAAAAAACCAATAAAATTACTTTTTAAAATAGCTCAGTGTGTATTGGGTTTGTCAGAACTTGTGCAGAGTTATGCATCACTTGAGAAATATAGGAGAGACTACATTCAGTCCTAAAACATGTAGGGAAACTGGCTAGAATCATCCCTTTCCTCTGAATCCAAAATGTTACCATGTTTATCCAAGCACTTATCTTATCCTGCCTTGCTGACCCCCAGACCTCTGAATCTCCTTACTCTAGTCCATACCTTCACTCTGCTGCCCAGAGCATTTTTCTACAAAAATGTATAGTATATGTTTCCCCACTCTTCCAGAACCTCTAGTTGTTGCCCATCCACCTAAACCTCAAACAATCAGTTTACCATCAGTTTTAAAGCACTTAATCACCTTGTGCCCTCAATCACTTGGCTGCTCTACTACTACAATCCAGCCCACACATTTTGTTCCTCTAATGAGACCTCTCCATTGTATTTCAATCTCATTTATCTTGCCTCCAATCTCTCGCCCATATCATGTCCCTGGACTGGAACACCACAGACAATTACTCAACCCATCTTAAAAGCCTTATTGAAGGCATATCTCCTCCACGAGGCCTTCCCTGACTGACTAAACCCTGATTTTCTTTTTTCCCTTTGCCTTCTGACTTTCTCCCTCTATTCAACTGCCCCCAACCTGGCTCGCCAGCCCTATAACACTAATGTACATTTTCATAATTTATTTCTTTATGTTGATATCTGTCCCACCCTTTAGACTGAAAGCTCTTTGTCGGCAGCAAATGTATATTATTTGGGGTCATAATTTTGGAAGCATTTTGTATTTAAATTGCCTTGACAGTACTAGCCAAACACAATTTACTTTAAGGCCAAAAAAGTACCATAAAAACTTACATTTAGATAGCGTTCCTGGCTTTGAAGGGAGCATTCATTCAACATGAATATGTATAGTGTTTTGATATTTTAGTCCAATTTCAGCTTTATAGGAACACTTCTAAATCACAAAGAGTGGAAAGCTGGTAGACCACTTATATAGAACACATACCACCCTAGCAGGAAGCAACTGGAATTCCCTGACTAAACTTTCATTCCCAACGTTATTTTTCCTTCTGACTGTTTCACTCATGCACTTAGTTCCACCCCTAAATACTTAACTACTTAGTTCCACCCTATGACACTTTTGTACAAAGCCTTCTAGTTGGTTGCTTCCCATTCCTGTAATTTATTTAAATGTCTTCCCCACTAGACTGTAAGCTCCTTGAGGGAGCAGATAGTGTCTATTGACTATAACGGTCATATTGCAAAAAATATCTCAACTTTTTAGATTTTATAATTGCCATAAATTTTAAGATTATTTTTAAGACTTATTTGTACTAATTATCTAGGAGACCTAGGAAGGAACAAGTCACTTAAGTATGAATGAGTTCATAGGAGAGAAGTATTGGAAGGAAATATTTGGGAAAAAGAAAGCATCCCAAGTGGTTGTTATAAAAACTGTACAGAGCACTTCAATAAGTGCCACTGATTGTTCGATTTAACACAAAGTGATCAGCACTATTGGTTCCAGTGGAGGAAAAGTGGATTTTTTTTCCTTATAGCTTTTTTCCTATAGCTTTTTTCCTTCTTACCCATGGAAAACCCTGAAAAAAAGATGACTTTTTTTCCTTACTGGGAGCAGGGCCAGGACAGGCAGGTGGAGATGAGCTAATTCTAAACTGCAAACAGCTGGGAAGAAAAGTACAACATTATTCTATTCTGCAAATTTTCTCCTGCTTTCTCACAAATCTCTGCTACAAGCTGGGCTGTGATCCACCCTCGCTCTTCCCCTTGTAATAATAATAATAATAGTAAAGGTATTTGTTAAGTGCTTACTATGTGCTAAGAGCTGTTCTAAGTGCTGGGGTAATTACAAGGTAATCAGGTTGTCCCACATGGAGCTCACAGTCTTAATCCCCATTTTACAGATGAGGAAACTAAGGCAGAAAGATAAGTGATTTGCCCAAAGTCACACAGCTGACAAGTGATGGAGCTGGGATTAGAACCCCCAATCTCTGACTCCCAAGCCTGTGCGCTTTCCACTAAGCCATGCTAATAATGATGGTATTTATTAAGTGCTTACTATGTGTCAAGCACTGTTCTAAGCACTGGGATAGATACAAGCAAATCAGGTTGAACACAGTCCCTGTCCCACATGGGGTTCACAGTCTTAAACCTCATTTTACAGATGAGGTAACTGAGGCCCAGAGAAGTGAAATGACTTGCCCAAAGTCACACAACAGACAAGTGGTGGAGTCACTCATCTTGGCCTTTTTTAGCTAGCAATGCCAAAACTGCGCTTTATCGACTTGGGAAAGAAAACAATTACTTTGCAAAGCAAAGAAGTCAATCTTTGGAGAATTTACCACACTTGTGTATCTCTGGCTGTAAAATGGGATTGTTTTCATGGTAACTGATAGCCTGCCTACTTAGACCATGAGTCCTTCGTGGGAGAGGGACTCTGACTGACCTTATTAACTTGTATGTACCAATGCTTAGAACAGTACTTGACATAGAGCAGGCACTTAGCAAATGCCATAATTTTATTATTCATTATTACCACCAAGAATAATTGTAGTCTAGGGATAAGGATACAACTAGGTATATCTGAAATATGAATCATATTTATATGAGAGGCTGGTCATAAGTTTCCCTTAAGAAGGAGATGGGATTAGCAGTAAATAGGTACCAAAACATTGACCATATTTCCACAGACCAGTTCCTGTAAATGTTAGTTTGGAGATTAAAAGTATAATATTCTATTTATTACTATCCAATAACTTTTTAAAATCTGGTTTTTCAAATCAATTTATAATTCAATTATTAGTGGGGACTTTTTCTATAAAGGTGCATGAGCATTCTTAACAGCTTGCCAGTAATTCTCTATTCTTTCTTTTCATTTATCATTTGCTTTATTCCAAAACATGTTTGGATGAAAGCAGAATGAGTCCTCTTTAGCGGATTCATTGTCCCCGCTGTTTATTCTTTATTTCACCAGAAGCCCAGATTTGTGTTTTGTAGTATTATTAACTTCCCTACTGTTACTAATTGCACCAAAATATCACTTTAGGTGAGAATAGAGAAAACATGAACTCCTGAGGAGCAAAATCCATATTTTCCTATGTCTCTCAGTAATGAAGAAAATAAGTAAACATGTGTCAGTCAATCAATGGTATATATGACCTTGTACACAGATCACTGTACTAAGTATACAATGCAGTAGAGTAGGTGACATAATCCCTGCTCAAAAGGAATTTACAAACTAAGAGCAGAGGGAGACAAAAACATTAAAATAAATTGCAGATAGATTTGTAAATTAGTGCCAGTGGGGTGAGGTGAAAATCAAAGTGCTTAAGGATTATAGACCTGAGTGATCAAGTGACATAGAAGAGAGGGAAAATAGGCAAGTGGGGCAGAAGGAAGACTGAATAGGAAAAGTGAAGGCTTAGTCAGGGAAGAGTCTTGGGAGGTTTTTCAAAGAAGGGGAGAGTGGTAGTCCATCAGATATTAAAATGAGGAAACTTCCTGGCTAGAGTATATATGGGCTAGAAGTTGGAAGTGAAAAGATGAGATCAAGGTACAGTGAGTATTAGAGGGTTGGAAGGTGTGAACTGGGTTATAGTAGGAGATCAGCAACATGAGGTAGGATGGGGAAAGATGATTAAATTCCTTAAAGCCAATTGTAAGGAATTTCTACCATAAATCATATGTCAATAATCCCTTAGATAACCTACTTTTTAGTGTGATACTTTATAAGAACAATTATCCTAGCTTTCAGTCTGTGGTAGATGAATGGATCATGCTTAGATCTTTTTCTATGTACTGATCACTGAAACAATAGCTGTCTGATTCTTCTGCCTGGAAACAGAAGGTTAATATAAATACATTCCTGAAGGACAAGGGCATATCTGGGGGAAACTATTCCTTCCACCCTATAACTATGAAAGTCCCTCAAGCCTCACTTTTGGATCCCCTTCTATTCTCCATTTACACCCATTCCCTTGGAGACCTCAATGACTCCCTATGTTTCAACTACCATTTCTATGTGGATGATCCCCAAATCTTCTTCTCCAGCCCTGATCTCTCACCTTCCCTGCAGTGTCATGTTTTCTTCTGACTTAAGGACATCTCCACTTTATGTCCAAACAACATCTCAAACTTAACATGCCCAAAACAGAATTGCTCATCTTCCCATCACAGCACCACTAAAATTTGCAATAAACTACCTTTCTTCCCATTTTCAAAGTCTTATTAAAACTAACATCTTCTCCAAGAGAACTTCTTCAACTAAGCCTTTATTTCCCTTACTTTCTCACCACTCTATGTCACCTTGCTGTAAGATTTATATCCTTTATTTACCCTACTTCCAGCCCCATAGCATTAATGTACCTATCTGTAATTTATTTTAATGATTGTCTTCCCTCTAATAATAGTGATAATAATTATGGTATTTGTTAAGTGCTTACTATGTTCAAAGCACTGTTCTAAGCACTGGACTTGATACAAGGTAAGCAGGTTGTCCTACGTGGGCTCACTGTCTTAATCCCCATTTTACAGATGAGGGAACTGAGGCACAGAGAAGTGAAGTGACTTGCCCAAAATCACACAGCTGATAAGTGGTGGAGCTGGGATTAGAACCCATGACCTCTGACTCCCAAGCCCTTGCTCTTTCCACTAAACCACGCTGCATCTCATGTGTCTCATTTTTTCTAGACTGAATGTTTCTTGTGGGCAGGGAACATGTTTACCAACTCTGTTGTACTGTACTCTCCCAAGTCCTTTATACAGTATTCTGCACACAGAAAGCACATAATATGTATAATTGATTGATCGACTGAGAGTTAGGACCAGGGAAGGAAGGGTTAAATGAGACCAGAAATTTCTAGTACATGTTCAAAGTTGCCTTGGTCGAGAGAAGACTTAAGCTCCTGTTGCTTATTATCATTTTTTTTTACAAAATGAAATCTCTTTTGCAGTATTTAAAGCATGTAACAGTGATGATCCCATAGAAAATTTGTTCCATATACTCTAAAAATTGCCTGATGGATCTTGTTTTGTTAGTCTAAATTATAGAACATTCCTATTCCAGGAAGGTGACCCCACAAAATATATTACTAATTGAACAGTTAAATTAAAGCTAATTAAACTTAGGTTCTATTTTCACCTTAGGAAAAAAGATTCAGTCTACTTTTTTTCCCCAGAAACTAATTAAAATGTGAGTGTTCAGCATTACAGAAAAAAAATCAATATTTTTATAATGGTGATATTTTATCACTTAAAGTAAAAGGGAGAATTCTGCATATGAGATTGATAATCATCTATTGTAAAGGACATGGGAATTCAGATGAATTGGGTTGCTCTTGAGCAGAGAGGTAGAACGTAAAGACAAAGGACAAAAATATGAAAGGTTTAAATGTGTTTAGAGCAATGAGCCATTTTTGAAGCCAACCTAATTCAAATATTTGTGTTCAGAGGGGCTGTTGAAGGTTTACACCTGCCAGTTATGTCTACTACATTTCCTCTATCTGTTGACATTTCGCCTTTCATAGTTATTGTGGGTGATGGAAAATTGAAGATGATTTATACTGACATTACTTGAGGATGTCTCTAGGACTTCTATTGGTCTATTCCTACAAAGAGTCAGAGCTGTATTATTTTTAAAACCTTTCCCTAATCATGCTTGTCTCATGAGTAGCACAGTGAGCTAGGTCAAATAATCATAGTTCTTCTGTACACTGACAAGTTGACTGGTGGGAATTGTTTATTATGCTAAACAACCTGTTTATGTTAATGTTTACTGTTTTAATTAAGTTAGTCGTCTCAATATAGTACTTAGCCTTTCATTTTACTTGTACTTATACTTGAGTTCAGACAAAGGTCACTAGTAACTATTATAAACTTTTAAAAATGTCTTTGTGATGGATCTTTAACTCTGATATTCGTCACCAGGGGACTTCTATATCTAGAAGAAGGGAACAGTAATTAAGAACACTGAGTCCTTGAGGGTTACAGTGATGAGTCTAGCTCAGCCTTACTGTGGATTAATGTGGATGCCTGCTGAAACTCCTAGAGTCGGAATGCAACCAATTACTCATTCCAATTTGAAATATGGCAGTATAATCTTTAGACAATTTTGTTGTAAAAATTTATTGAGTTCTATTAGTGTATCCAGAGAGAGGAAGCAATTCTTAATATTGCTCCTCCATTATATATCCTCTGAAGGCTTTAGCTGTCTTCAGACAAAACAACCAAGTTCATGAAAGGTTTATTCTGGTGATATAGTGCATACATTTTTGCTGATTTATTTCTTATTTACTTTTTAAAGAGTACATGCATTAATAAAATTTACTCTCATACCCTATGTCAGGAAGTTTACAGCAATTTTAATGAATAATATTTCAGAGAATTTTCAGGAACATGATTTTAGAAACGTTCGTGCAAAATCATTGACTATATAGAATATTTTGAAATTATTTAACAAAAGACAGGTATTCTAAATGGAATTTATGTAGCATTATTGGTGAATTTTTTTGTCAATTAAAAGTATGTCCAGCCTAAGCACTGCAATTTTTGCATCGTTGACCCCTACTCAATTATATGGATTTCTGTTTGAGATAAATAAGAGTTTGATTTTTCCACAAAAGTAAACATCTGCTAAAGCCTTTTAGTCCACTAACATAATATTTAGTCCAATATTAAGGTAATTGCTTTACTTTTATAATTGGTTTTATAATTGCTTACATTTATAACTTTTACCTGTTATCCCTACACAAAAGCAATATTTTGTATGAATTTCAATATGTAGTTTTGAAAAGTTTTTTATGACTATATCTTTGATCATGGTAGATATTTTACACAAGTGTGATAAAGTAGGGCAAATAAGCATTTTGGGTGACATTCACCTGACAGTTCGGGTGAAACTCGGAAGGAAAACTTGAGAAGTCCTCACAGAGGTAGGTAACAAATCTTTAAAGTAGCACACTGGACCAGACAAATAGCATATCATTGACTGTAACTCAAAATCCAAATAATGATAGGGATTAAAGGCCAGTTTCTGCATTGAGACATATGATGAAGTTGTAGGACAATTTTCTTCAATATATTCACAAATGATGTGAAAAAGGGAGTGCCTGATGAAATCTTCAATTTTACAGAAATGCCTTTGAGCTCTTCTAGGTGTTAAAAGGCCACACAGATTAGTAAAATTTCAGTAAAACTCATGAAATTAAGTGACAGGGTCAGCTCGGCTAGACAAAAGGCAGTGTGTACAAGTAGTTGTATTGTAGTATGATTAGATGATGCAAACCAAGATGAGAATGCTTCCATGAATAGGGGTATCTTTGAGAAAAGAATCCCTTGAATATTTGTCCTTTAGCCTGAAAATACAGTGTTTCCCTTTTCTGCACATTTAGTGAGAATTGTTCAGACACTCACGGTCAAGAGGGGAGAGTCCTGGTCTATTCCAGCAGGCTATGTCCTAAGCATCAATGGTAGCGATGATGATTTTCAGTGAACCATCATGTAAGTGAAAAAGTACAAGGTTCTATTTATGGACCTATGGAAACATAATTAAAATTAAAGGACTTTGTCACAATTCATAAAAGAAATATCAAAATCATTGATTTTTTATTTAAACCATTGGATCAGCAAGTAACAGCAGTATGAAGAGCTAATGAAATGATAGACATCAACAAAAATGGGACTGAAACAGAAGAAAAATGAGCAGTTTTGCCAATCTAGGTGTGTTTCCTTGGAACATTTCATTTAATTCTGGTCGATGCATTTTAGGAAGTTAAAGAAGTGGAGAAGGTTCAGGGAAAAAAAAACCCTATAGGATCAGGATGATGAAAGTTCCATACAGAAAGTTATATTAGAAAGCTTAGAGTTCCATTTGGAAAGATTAGAGCTCCTCATAGAAGATGATGAGGGGAGAGCTATTGCCATTGAAGCTTACAAAGTCATGAAGGTTATGGACAGAGAGCACAAAGAATATGTGTTCATGATTCAAAGTGACCCCATTCATATTTGCAGACTGCAGGTTCTAAATGAACAAAAAGAAATATTTCCTCACCAAATGGTATGTTCTAGGCTTTGTTTTGACAAAACATTGGAGCAGGAAGAAAGGACTCAAAGGGTAAAAGAGGTTTTTAGATTCTCTATGATGGTTCTTAAAGCCTGACTTAGAGAAAGTTAATACTATAGAGAGGGAAAGTTGGGGATTTTAGGCAGTCCTCCCAAAAACTTTAAAATAGATGCTAAAGAAAACAACCATCAGACAGTTCCATCAATAATGTTTTTTTCACTTTGGAGACAAAATTTAAGATTGGTTGGTCATTACAATGGCATAGAAAGGTTTCTAAGTTCATTGTAGGCAGAGAACATGTCTAACGAATTTCTTGTTTGTAACTCTTTCAAGCACTTAGTACAGGGTTCTGTATAGAGATAAAAAGAAACAACATTTTATGCATAAACATGTATAAATAGCTTATATGTATATAGGATATATAATGTGTAAGTATATAATTATATATGCAGTATATGTATATTTATATATATTTATATATATTTATATATATGCATATATATACTTATTTAAAATGTTTTCAAATATTTGTTCCTTTTCAAAAGCGAAGATATCTTTCAATAGCAATGTTGCAACTCTTTCCTGTCATATATAGCAATAGTCTATTAATAGTACTTCTTGAGCACTTTGTTCAGAGTACTATACGGATTGTTAAGCAGAGTAGAGTTAGTAAGCATTCATTCATTCATTCACTCATTCATTCATTCGTATTTATTGAGCGCTTTACTATGTGCAGAGCACTGTACTAAGCGCTTGGAATGAACAAGTCGGCAACAGATAGAGATGGTCCCTGACATCACAAAGCTTACAGTGTACACAGAAGTTCGGTGAAAATAGTTGGTCTCTTAAGCAACCTGTATAACTGTGCCTTCAAAGAAGGAATGTGGTTTCTTTTGAGATTATTTTTTCCAACCAAAACAGTGTTTTCTTTTATTTTGAGCATGACATTGAATAAAATATTTGTCTTCTGGCATAAACAGTTCAATTGGAAAACAGTTTAAATTATAATACACCACCATCATAAAATCAATATTATAAATGATTTCATGCTTACATAAAAATAATTAATTCTATAATTAGGTCCCATGCATTTTCCATGAGTTTTCTAGGTTTTTTCCCTATGTTTCTTTCTGTGTTTAGCATTTTATAGCACCTGATCTTCATTGCAGAGGAAATTAAAATCTTATAAGTTTTACCTCATAGCAAAACCATTTGCCATATTGCCATAGGCCAATATTGTTTTCCCTTTTTTATACATGAATAAACTGAACACCAGTGAGATTTAGTAGGCTGACTAATGACCCAAATAAGTCCATCATCAGAGTGGAAATTATAATTGCAGATTTTGACATGGACAAAAAACACGACCTAGTGGAAGGGAGTTGGGCCTGAAAATCAGAGGACCTGGATTCTAAACCTGGTTCTGCCCCTTGTCTTCTAGATGACCAAGTTACCTAACTTCTTTGCGCTTCAGTTTCCTAATTTGTAAAATGGTGATTCAGTACCTGTTATTCCTTCGCATTAGGCTGTGAGCCCCAGTTGAGAAAGGGTCTGTGTGTGACTGATTATCTTGTATCTACCCCAGCCCTTAGTACAGTTCTAGGAACATAGTAAGCACTTAGCAAATACCACAATTATTTTTTGTTGTGATGATTTGATGGGTTCAGTTTTGACTGCAAATAATGGATTTATTATGTTAAAAATTCAAATATTTTATTCATAAACAGCTCCAAGTTTTTTATGAGCATATTAAAATTGGCAACTTTATGACAATTTCCAACTGTACTTCTGTGATAAAATATTGAGAAAAGGATTAGGTGTCCTTCCGGTTCAGAAAAAAAAATATATTATTTAGAAAAGAGTTTAAAATGAAGCAAAAGATATGGAAATATTGATCCTAGTTAAGTACCCACAGAAAAATGTAACAGTAACTTGAATAATAATGTTAATGACAATAATAATAGTTTTAGATTTTCACAAAGTACTTTTAGATCAGTCCCTCATTTTTGCTTCAGCTACACTGACACTGTCCTCTCTTGATTCTCCTCCTATCACTCTGGCTGCTCATTCTAAGTCTCTTTCACAAGTTTCTCTTCTGCCTCCCACATCCTAACTATAGATGTCCTTCAAAGTTCTGTTCTGAGTCCCCTATTCTTCATCTCCCTAGCTCCCATGGCTTCAACTACCACTTCTATGTGGATGATTCGCAAATCTACATTTCCAGCCGGGATGTCTCTCCTTCTCTGCAGTCTTACATTTCCTCTTGCCTTGTAGACATCTGTAGTAGGCTACCCCAATAACACATCTCAAACTTAAAATGCCCAAAGCAAAACTCCTTATTTTCCCAGACAAACCCCATCCTGCCTGTGACTTTCCCATTACTGTAAACAGCACCACCACCCTTCCTATCTCATAAGCCCAAAACCTTGGCTTTATCCTTGACTTTTATCTCTCATTCAACCCACACATACAATCCATCACTAAATCCTGTTGGTTTAACCTTCACCTCACTCTGGGCAGGGAACGTGTCTGTTTATTGATATATTTTACTCTCCTAAGCTCTTAGTACAGTGCTTTGAACACAGTAAGTGCTAAATAAATTTGCCTGAATAATGAACAAATCATTAAAAATTTGCTCTTTCCTCTCTATTCAAACTGCTATTATTATCATATTTTGGACACATAATCAGGAGGACTAATCCTCTGCAGAAGACACTAATGCTACGAAAGGTCCAGAGAAAACATGGGAGAGGCCAACCAGCAGCTAGCTAGATAGAGACTATAACAACAGTAATGGAGGAACCCTTAAAAAGGTTGTGGATTATGGCAGAGTACATGATTTTCTGTAGAAACTATATCCCTGGAGTTGCTATGAATTGCAGACGACTCGAAGGTACTTAATAATAACTATGTTAATACAGGCACTTATCCTATTCCATCTTTATTACTGTTATCAGCCTCCTTGCTGACTTCCCTGCCTCCTGTCTCTCCCCTTTCCAGTCCATACTTCATTCTGCTGCCTGGATCATTTTCCTATTGAAAGTTTCGGTCCATGTTTCCCCCCTCCCCAAGAACCTCTACTGGTTGCCCATCCACATCTGCATGAAACATAACTCAGATTTAAAGCACTGAATCACCTTGCCCCTCTTATCTCACCTCACTGTTTTCCTACTAAAACCCGGCCCACACACTTCGTTCCTCTAATGCCAACGTACTCACTGTTCCTCGATCTCATCAATTTCACCTCTGACCTCTCACCCAAGTCCTGGAACATACTGCCTCTTTCTATCCAACATATAATTACCCTCCCCATCTTCAAAGCCTTATTGGAGTACACCTCCTCCAAGAGGTCTTCCCTGACTAGGCTCTCATTTCCTTTTCTTCCATTTCCTCTGTGCCACCCTGATTTGCTCCCTTTATTTACCACCGCCTCCTCCCCCAGCTTCATAGCACTTAGGTACCTATCTATAATGTATTTATTCATATTAATATGTGTTCCCTCCTCAGACTGTAAGCTCATGTGGACAGGGAACATGTCTATCAACTCTGTTACATTTTACTCTCCCAAGTGCTTAGTACAGTGCTCTGCATACAAGAAGTGCTCAATAAATATTGATTGAGTGATTGAATGAAGGAAAGAAAGTCATCAAAACTGCTCAGAAAACCAGAGGTGTGTCCAGAGGGATCATAGATAATTATACATTCCTGGATATATACTTCAGGAGCACAATTATTCACATAGTGATCTTTATTGATTCATTCAAGGAATACAGATATTTCCTACTGTTTCCCAGAAAATTAGAATCAAATTCTGACACCATTTTTCTTAGTTTTTCTTTGAAATTGGATTCATTCAACAGGTTGAACAATACTGATCTAAATACATCGCTCTACTTACTCCAGTCTTGATGTGGAATTAATAGTAAGATCATTCCTCTCAACAATGCTTATCTAAATGTTGTTGTCACTGAGTTTTACAAATATAAAATTCATTATGCAAGAGTAGACATTAATTAAAAAGGAAACTGGGATGCTTTATAAAAAGCTACAGAATTAAATTACCCAGAATGAGTGGCATCCAAGTTAATCTATGTGAAATAATGTTTTCTCAACAGGAAAAAAGAACTCACTGGACCAAACCTTATTCAGTTGTACATCCAAATAGAAGATTTGCACAGTTCTGGAGTGGACAACTCTGAAAACGCTCAGAAGTCCCCTCAAGAGTCAAATATCACATATTAAATCACTCAATCTACAGAAACTTTGTTGTGAAGGAATAAATGTGCTAATCTTAGTTTGTATAAAGTGAAATGATATTTTTATTCTCAAATATATATGATTTATGAGTCACATAAAGGAAAAGCTGAAGAGACCTATACATAAATCAAGAAAGTCATTCACATTATGTGCCCCAAAAGATAGTCATTTACAGCATTGATGAATTTAGCTATTGCAATCCCTACAGCTTTCTAAGTTTCCTGTTCCTTTTCTATTGTACAAAACCAACTCTTCTCCTCTTCGTTACTTACTGAATTGTTCTTTCTGCTCCAGTTGTTTTCCAACAGTTTCAAATACATAGCTGAGGTTTGGAATTATTGAACAATAATTTATAGAATTATAGAAGTAGTTTTTCTCTCAACAAGCTCTTGCTTCAGTTACTGAGGAAGATTGTGGCCTCTCCAATTGATCTGTTCAGTGAGGATCCAATTCATTATATATTTAATAGGACTTAATGCAAGTGATTCAGTTGTGAGAGGCAATATTTCATATTAATTAAAAAGGGAGTACATTTCATTGCACACATTTCTCAGTAGCAATTGGAAAGCAGCTTAGATCATTTGTTTTTTCCCGAGACTGTTTCTTATCAGTATAATTATTTTAAAAGAACTTAGAGGAATGCTTGTCAGAGACAGTAAACATACTGGTCAAATACCTAGGAATGATATATTTGGACAATTTAGGAACTGCAGTAAAAGAAAATAAATATGTGGAAAGATAGAATTTGTCAATGTTTTGGTTGGAGAAAGGCTGGCAGTGAGATAGAGATTGAAGTAGAGGGAGTAGGTTAATAATAATAATAATGTTGGTATTTGTTAAGCGCTTACTATGTGCCGAGCACTGTTCTAAGCTCTGGGGTAGACACAGGGGAATCAGGTTGTCCCACGTGGGGCTCACAGTCTTAATCCCCATTTTACAGATGAGGGAACTGAGGCACAGAGAAGTTAAGTGACTTGCCCACAGTCACACAGCCGACAAGTGGCAGAGCTGGGATTCGAACTCATGAGCCCTGACTCCAAAGCCCGTGCTCTTTCGCAGTAGAGGACCAAAGTATGTAGGCTGGGTTGTAGTAGCAGAGTAGCGAGGTAAGGCAGGAGGAGTCAAGGTAAGAGAAGCAGCATAGCATAGGGATAGAGCATGGGCCTTGGAGTCAGAAGATCATGGGTTCTAATTGCAGCTCCGTCACATCTGCTAGGTAACCTTGGGAAAGTCATTTTACTTCTCTGTGCCTCAGTTACCTCATCTGTGAAATAGGGATTGAGACTGTGAGCCCTACATGGAGCAGGGACTGTGTCTAACTTGATTTTCTTGTATCTACCCCAGCACTTAGTACAATGACTGGCAGAAAGTAAATGCTTAATAATTACCATTATTATTATTATTATTACTTTAAAGCCAGTGGTAAGGAGTTTCTATTTGATAGGGAGATGGATGGGCAACCACTGGAGCTTCTTGAGGAATAGGGAAGCATGGACTGAACATTTTTGTAGAAAAATGATCTGAAGGACAGAGTGAAGTTCAGACTGGAATGGAAAGAGACTGGAGTCGTGGAAGTCAGCAAGGAGACTGGTAGAGTAATCAAGGCGGGATAGCATAAGTGCTTGTATTAATGAGGTAATAGTTTGGATGTAGAGGAAAGGGTGGATTTTAATGATGTTGTAAAAGTTGAAATGACAGGATTTGGGAATAGATTGAATTTGTGAGTTGAAAAAGAGAGAGCAGTTAAGGATGATGCCAAAATTATGGGCATATGAGTCAGGAAGGATGGTGATGCTGTCTACAGGGATAGGAAAGTCAGGAGAAGGACAGGCCTTGGGTGGGAAGATAAAGAGTTTTGTTTTGGATAAATTATGTTTGAGGTGACAGCAGGACATCCAAGAGATGTCTTGAAGGTAGAAGGGAATGTGAGACTTCAGAAGGGGAGAGAGATAAAGACTGTAAGTGTAGATTTGGAAATTATCTGCATAAAGGTGGTAGCTGAAGCCATGGGAGTGAATGAGTTCTGCAAGGCAGTGAGTGGGTGTAGATGGAGAATTGCAGGAAATGCAGAACCGAACCTTGAGGGACACCCACAACATTCTCTGTCCTCTTTATGTCCTTTGAATCTATCACTAAATTTAGACACACTTTAAGTTTCTCTTTTGAAAGAGAACAGAGATGGATATTCAAATTTTTCTAGGATTCAGGATTTAGTGGGGTTTTTCAATTGTTTTTATTTACTGCCATTCATTCACTTTGAACTGTAGAAAGGTCCTTAATAATAGCACAACAGTACCTGAGTCACCTTCCAAAGATCACAAATACATTTCTCCAGATTTCAACTCTCTATCTAAAGACTTTAGTTCTGTTATTCTCTTCTTGGTGAACAAGTGGGTGGCAGAACATATCAAGACAGAAGTAGTAAATTAACATGCTTGGTATTTTCTAAACAATGTGCCCTTTTATAATCGTCATTAGAGTTCAAAGCTAATCAAATATTTGAAAGTGGTATTTAAACAAAATTTTGAATTTCATTCAATCAGAGGTATTTATTGAGCACTTACAGTATGCAGAGCATCGTACTGAGCACTTTGGAGAATACAGCAGAATTGCTAGACGTGTTTCCTGCCTTATAGGAGTTTTACAAACGCTGCTGTAACTTCATTTCTGGGCTGTGTGAGCAGTCCCTCTGTGTGAGATATACCAAGGGTAATAGCTTTCTTCACGGAAGCTATTGTGGGAAGGTACTAGTGAGTTTCTTATTCATTGTGGAAATTTCTGGTTAGTACTCAGACTTCCAAAGTCAGGTTGCACGTACACAAAATAAAAAAATTCATGCAACCTTGCTCTCTTCTCAGATTGTGAGATGCAAGTTATGTGTTTATTCATATTTACTCCATTGCTTAGCAAAGTGTAACATATAAGTACTTAATGAATTCCATAGTTAAATTTCTCACTACTTTCCTCAACCTTTCATTCTGCCCTGTCTCTTTCCTCTCTATTTTCAAGAATGCCATAGGGTTGCCTTTAATAAAAAAAGCCATTTCTGGATATTCTGGCACTATAGAGCTATGGTTCCATTGTAATTCTCAACTCCAACCCAATTCCTTGGCTGAGTTATATACATCTGTGTTCTTCACTTCATTTTCTTGCCTGATACAATTTTGCTTCTGCCTCCTTCGCGCTACTGTCACCAAACTAACCGAGGTTTCCGATATCCTTCTATTGTCATTTCTGATTGATTCACTCCAATTTGTCAGGTCTTTTCCTGCCATTTCTCAAGTTTACTGCAATGTCACTTCATTTTAGTTTTTTCTTCACTGTGCCTTGAAAGTGTTTCTTTCTTCTCTCTACCCTGTTCATTGCTATCTTTTTTTGGGTAAAAAGCTGTCCTTCAAGTTGGAAAACCATAGGTTTAGTAATGAAACCCCTAAACATTTGATCACATTGGAAAAGGAATGTCTTTTTTTTTTCATTCTCTATGGGGTTGACAGTAAGGCATCTGAGTGCTTTGGAAGCTACTTTGCCACCTGTTGATTTTATCATTAGTGAAAGCTGGGCATGTATCAAGTCCAGCACTCCTTAATATATAGTGATGGTAGTGTGAAGATTCTGCAAGTCTTGCTCTCAAATGATGCTATAATCAATGAAGTGTTAATGCTTAGTTCCTGGGATCATCCAAGATATTCTTTTTCTTATTTAGTAAGTGAAGTAAGATGTATGATTTAGTATGGTTGGCCATGAGATGATGTTTGGCACTAGGAGCAGGAGAAGGACATGTCCAGTGTTCCTATCAAAGCTAATTCTTATTCAGAGAAGCTGGAGTACCTAATGATCTAACATTGTTACTGTCAAACATGTCAAATCGTTAACAGACCCGTTGTTTTTTGTATGTGAGAAACAAATCACTCATTCCACATTTCATGGAACAATAGACACCTTGCTTATTTATATGATCTGATTTCAGACTCTAGTCTTCTAGTATGTTTTTCTAGGATTTACCCATTTTCAAAGAAATATATGCACATCAAAGCTTTCCTCTGAGTTTAAAGAAGATGGTAGGCACAAAATTGGATATTACAGGTTCAATAGGATTGATAATTCCTTTTCCTTTGGAAATAAGTATGCTTTACCACTTGATGTACTGTTTGTATTAGTTACTATACTTAGTGCATAACATATGCCTGGAATATGTGTAGGGTTAGTGGGAAAAAAGTAGCTAGTGAAGGATAGGCATTGCTTTAATCATTTTTAAAGGGAGGAATGTGCACTCACATAAAATTGGTTCTTCCTGCTATCCTGAAGCTGTTAGGAAAGGTTTTGTTAATGTTGTTGTTTTTCTCATGCACCCAAAGGATGCAGAAAATGAATGGAAGGTAGGCATGAAGATTCAAAGTCCATTTATTGTTT
Source organism: Ornithorhynchus anatinus (assembly GCF_004115215.2). NCBI lineage: Eukaryota > Metazoa > Chordata > Mammalia > Monotremata > Ornithorhynchidae > Ornithorhynchus > Ornithorhynchus anatinus. Next base: position 23,532,744 of record NC_041737.1, on the reverse strand, counting down.
GGAGGAGCCAAGAAGCTAGGTTATAGGGAAAAAAGAACAAAAATTTAATGGGGAATCTGGCTTCAGCCCAAACTTCCATAGCACTAAGGAAGGGACCTGATTGTTCTCAGTATCCGGGGAGTTTTTACCAATGACCAACTCCTAATCAATCATATTCATTGAGTATCTACTGTGTGCAGAGAACTGGACTAAGTACTGGGGAGAGTACAGTATAGCAAGTTGGGAAACACAATGCCTGCCAACGAGCTCGCACCACTATTTTTTCAAGTCATGTTAAATAATTTTTGTAAAGATTATTTCCACATTGTTTTGAGAAATAATAGTCTCAGTTTTGCTGACTTGCTCCTCTTCTATCTCCCATTCTCTTTGTGTGGGTGTTCCACAAGGCTCTGTCTAAGCCCTCTGCTCTTCTTACTTTACACTCATCTTCTCAGAGAGATCATCCAGTTACAGTTTCAACTGCAGTCACAAGTGGACAATGCACAATATACCTCTCTTGACCTCTCTTCCAGTGTGCAAAGTCAGGTGAGAGGGTGATCCTTGGCCTTTCCAAGAATATCAATAAAATTGAAGATTTTAAGTATAACACAGCAATTTTTATAAAGATCCTAAATGACTTTCTGTCAAGGCAACAACTGTTTCTATAGAAACAGATGATCCACCCTCAGCTGAGTTCTCAAAAGTCTGGTAAATTTCAGGGACCAAACATAGCACTGCCAAAGTGCTGTTAATAGCAACATTTAATTACTGATTGCTAAAATCGGGAACAGTTTTACATTGCAAAATATCCTCTAGAGGTTGGGAATTATTTCGTGAATGTTGCCAAAGCCAAAAGAATTCTGAAGGGAACCAAGTGGAAACTTTTTATGGCCCAAATGATTCCATTTTACCCCTATGCAATTAAGAACTGATATAGAATTCAAGTCTTTTATTTTCTGTTAATGAGGAATGCGATATGTATATAGTAATGTTCTATAAAGAGTTAATCCAAATCATCAGTCAGCCAGAATTTAGGCTAGAAAAAGAGGTGGAAAGAGAAGACTTCTTATATCTGCCTTTTCCTTTCTATCTAAACTGTTACCATGTTAATCCAAGCAGTTATCCTATTACACCTTGATAAGTGTATCAGCCTCCTTGGTGACCTCCCTCCATCCTGTCTCTCCCCACACCAGTCCAGACTTCAATCTGCTGCCTGCATGATTTTTCTATAAAAATGTTCAATCCACATTTCCCCACTCATCAAGGCCCTCCAGTGGTTGCCCATCCACCTCAGTATCAAACACAAATTACCTTTGGGTTTAAAGCACTCAGTTACTTTTCCTGCTCCTATCTTACCTCACTGCTCTCCAACGTCAACCCAGCCCACACACTTTGCTTTTCTAATTCCAACCTGATCACTGTACCTTAATTTCTTCTGTCTCTTGCCTCTGGCATGGAAAGGCCTCCCTCTTCGTGTCCTACAGACAGTCACCGATTTATTGAAACCACATCTCCTCCAAGAGGTCTTCCCTGAGTAAGCCCTCATTCTTTCTTCTCCCACTCCCTTCTCAGTCACTCTAGCAGTTGAATCTTTTATTCACCCCACTTCAACCCCATAGCACATATATATATATTCAAAATGTATTTGTTGATATTAATGTCTGTCTTAGACTCTTTAGACTCTAAGCTCACGGTGGGGCAGTACCTTGTTTACCAACTTCGTTATAATGTTTTCTCCCAAGTGCTTTAGTATGATGCAGTGAACAAAATGAACTCTCAGTAAGTATGATTCATTCACGGATTGATTGAAAGTTATAGAACTAAGTCAGCTCCTTAGACTGAAGCAAAGCTCACAGTAACAAAGCATGACAGGATAAAGCAGTGTGGCCCAGTGGAAAAAGTACTGGCCTGAGGAATCAGAGAATCTGGGTTCTAATGTTGGCTCCATTTTTCTGCTATATGACTAAGGGCAAGTCTGTGCTTCAGTTGCCTTATCTGTAAAATGGGGATTAAGTCTTCCTCCTTCTGAGTTAGATGGTGAGCTATATGTGGGCCAAAAGCTGCTGTATGAGTTACTGTATAGTATGTACTGTATGTATGAATGTACCCTGTGGTGTATCTTCGACCTCTCATCTGCCTTCGACACTGTGGGGACTACCCCCTTCACCTCTCTCCACAATTGCTAACCTTCTCACTGTGCCTTGGTCTCGTCTATCTCACTGCCAATTGCTCACCCACACTGGGTCTCTGTCCTGAAATGCCCTCCCTCCTCAAATCTGAAAGACAATTACTCTCCCCCACTTCAAAGCCTTATTGAAGGCACATCTCCTCCAAGAGGCCTCCCTGACTAAGCCTTCATTTTCTCTTCTCCCACTCCCTTCTTTGTCACCCTGACATGCCCCCTTTGTTCTTCCCCTCTCCCAGCCCCATAGCACTTATGTATAAACCTGTAATTTATATTAATGTCTTCCTCCCCACCTCTAGACAGTAAGCTCACTGTGGGCAGGGAATATGTATCTAGTTTTGTACTGTACTCTCCCAAGTGCCTTAGTACAGTGATCTGCATGCTTAGTACTCAATAAATTTATTCAATCATATTTATTGAGCGCTTATTGTGTGCAGAGCACCATTTTGAATGAATGAATACTGAAAGGAGATAATTGAAAACTGGGAGGTTGGAGAAAAATATTTTGAAGAAATATGAAATACAGGTCTTTAAAATATAAGTGTGATCAAGCAGTTAGGAGACTAGCCTGGCATGCAGCAATCCTACGAGTGTTTGTGCTCCTCTAACAAAGACTTTGTAATCATTGGGAAATAAAGATTTAAGTTCAAAAACCTTTGCACCCATCAGTGAATCAATCAGTCAACTGTAATTGTTGAGCAGTTATTGCATGCTGAACACTGTACTAACCACTTGGGAAAGTACAATATAACAGAGTTGGTAGACACATTCCCACCAGCTCCAGGAAATAGATAGGTCACTCTGGTAGATTAAGCTCTCATAGTCATATAGAAGGTTGATTATTGCAACCGCCTTGTAGACTTTCAGCTTGACACGGATGCCTTACTTCTTCATATCTGACAGATAATTTCTCTCCCTACCCACAGAGTAATATTGAAGGCACATTTCCTCCAAGAGGTCTTCCCTGACTAAGCCCTCATTTACTCTTTTCCTACCCCCTTCTGCATCACCCCAATTTGCTCCCTTTATTCACCCCTCCTTCAGGCCCACAGCAATAAAATACATATGCATCTGTAATTTATTTATAGTAATGCCTTTCTCTCTCTTTAAACTGTAAGCTTATCAAGTGCAGGGAATGTATCTACTAACTCCGTTGCATTGTATTCTCCCGAGAGCTTAGCACAGTGCTCTGCACATAGTAAGCACTCAATAAATACAATGGATTGATTGATCTCTGTGCTCCTCACCACACTCCATCTTGTCATTTTAAATTTTGATTAGGATTTATTTCTCTTTTACTGATAATTGTAGGTTACCTCCTGCTTGTGTAGCAGAATTAAGTGACTGCTTTAAATTTCCTGTATCCCATTGGGTATTTGTACATTTTCCCAAGTATAGACTGGTCCATCATTTCTGTTGCTTATTGTCATATCATAGAGCTGTGCTGAATCTGAAAAGCAACTCATAACCATTTGCATGTCTATGGTTATGTCTCTAGATGACTTCTTCTGCATGGTGCAACTGTTGCTGAATTATCGTCAGAGCCTTTTGACCTGTAAAAGTTTCCCCAGGGGATCGAAAGCATATTCTAATTCCAGCTCGGAAATCTCTCATTTTATCTTTGAACATGGCAGCCTAAACTATTCTGAACAGAACCAGAACTACTACACAGTCTTGCTTTACTCTAGGCAGTGATGGGGACAGGTATCTTAAAACTCTAATTGAGCCAGTTTTTGCAAAATCTTTGTGAATTTCTCAGGACAAACAAATTTCAGTAGAAATTTCCATGTTGATGGCTGTTAATCTTGTAAATACTATGACTGAAAAGGGGTACACACAACTCTGAAGTACATGTTGAAGTAACTGTTGGAGTTCCTCAAGGGTCAGTTCTTGGCCCTCTTCTGTTCTCCATTTACACTCACTCCCTTGGTGAACTCATTCGCTCTCACAGCTTTGACTACCATCTCTACGCAGATGACATGCAGATCTACATCTCTGCCCCTGTCCTCTCCCCCTCCCTTCAGGCTCGCATCTCTTCCTGCCTCCAGAATGTCTCCACCTGGATGTCTTCCCGCCACCTAAAACTCAACATGAGCAAAACTGAGCTCCTCATCTTCCCTCCCAAGCCCAGTCCTCTCCCAGACTTCCCTATCACCGTGGATGGTACGACCATCCTTCCCGCCTCTCAGGCCCGCAACCTCAGTGTTGTCATCTTTGAGTCATCTCTCTCGTTCACCCCAAACATCCTATCTGTTACCAAGACCTGCCGGTCTCACCTTTACAATATCACCAAGATCTGCCCTTTCCTCTCCACCCAAACGGCTACCTTACTGCTATAGGCTCTTGTTATATCCCGGCTAGACTACTGTGTCAGCCTTCTCTCTGATCTCCCTTCCTCCTCTCTCGCCCCGCTCCAATTTATTCTTCACTCCGCTGCCCGGCTCATCTTCCTGCAGAAACGTTCTGGACATGTCACTCCCCTTCTTAAACACCTCCAGTGGCTGCCTATCTCCTCCGCTCAAAACAGAAACTCCTCACTCTAGGCTTCAGGGCTCTCCATCACCACGCCCCTTCATACCTCTCCTCCCTTCTCTCTTTCTACTGCCCACCCCGCACGCTCCGCTCCTCTGCTGCCCACCTCCTCATCATCCCTTGGTATCGTCTATCCCTCCATCGACCCCTGGGCCACGTCCTCCTGTGGTCCTGGAATGCCCTCCCTCCTCACCTCAGACAATCTAATTCTCTTCCCCTCTTCAAATCTCTACTTAAAACTCACCTCTTCCAAGGACGCCTTCCCAGACTGAGCTCCCCCCTTTTTCCCTCTGCTCCCTCTACCCCCCCCTTCACCTCTCCGCAGCTAAACCCTCTTCTCCCCCCTTTCCCTCTCCTCCTCCCCTTCTCCTATCCCATCCCCTCAGCACTGTACTTGTCCGCTCGGCTGTATATATCTTCAACACCCTATTTATTTTGTTTATTTGGTTTAATGAGATGTACATTACCCTGATTCTATTTATTTGCCATTGTTTTTATGAGATGTTCTTCCCCTTGACTCTATTTATTGCCATTGTTCTTGTCTGCCTGTCTCCCCCGATTAGATTGTAAACCCGTCAAAAGGCAGGGACTGTCTCTATCTGTTGCCGACTTGTACATTCCAAGCACTTAGTACAGTGCTCTGCACATAGTAAGCACTCAATAAATACTATTGAATGAATGAATGAATGAATGAACATGTTAAATAAAGGAGCACAGTTTCAGACAATGCAAGAGGACAGTGGACTCTTTAGGAAAACACTGCAACAGATAGAAGAGTCATCTAGGAAGAAATTGGGAGAAGAGTTGCTATCATAGAATAAAGGCTTTATGAAGGTTGTAATGAAAATTGGCAGAACCAAAAATGGGCACAATATGAGACAAGCCCACTAGCAAAAAAGGATCTATTTTAATTTGTAAATGAAAACAATGTGGGATATATCTATACTGAATAGATCTGTTCATCCACATTCATAAGTCTGAAAAGACCTCACTATCTACATCACATATATGTATGCATATATATATATCTATATATATCTATATATAGATATATATAGATATATATATATGCGTACGCATATATACTTATGTCAGAGCGTATATTTGCATGCACATGTGTGTGTGTGTGATGTGTATTGTAGACTGTCCCCATGGAAGATGAATCAGTCAATCATATTTATTTACCACTTACTATGTGCAGAGCACTCTACTAAGTGCTTGTGAGAATACACTACAACAATAGAATGGACACATTCCCTGCCTACAGTGAGCTACAGTCTAGGGCAGGAGACGGACATTAATATGAATAAATTACAGGGGGATGAATAAAGGGAGTAAATCAAGGCTCAGGATGCAGAAGGGAGAGGAAAAAAAGGAAAAGAGGGCTTACTCAGGGAAGGCCTCTTGGAAGAGATATGCCTTCAATAAGGCTTTGAAAGGGGAAGAGTAATTATATTATTGGATATGAAGAGGGAGGGCATTCCAGAACAAAGGCAGGACATGAGCATGAGGTCGGCAGTGAGACAGAGGTATAGTGAGTAGGTTGGCATTAGAGGAATGAAGTGTGCAGGCTGGGCTGTAACTGTAGACTCTTAGGAGAAGTAGGAGGGTGCAAGGTGTTCGAGTGCTTTAAAGTGAAAAGTTTCTGTTTGATGAGGAGGTGGTTGGGGAACTACTGGATGTTCTTGAAGAGTGGGGAAATATGACTTGAATGTTTCTGTAGAAAAATGATATTATAAATATTATTTATTATTTTTATGTGGGTCAGAGGTGGTGTACGACATAATTACTAGTATCTATCCAGCACTTAGTACAATGTTTGCAACATAGTAAGTGCTTAAGAAATATTGAAATTATTATTATTAAATAATTTGTTGGCTTTGATTCTCTCATTCTGTAAAATGAATGTGTGCCATTACATTAGGCACAAAACTGTTAATCTCTCCCTTCCTGATCCTTTGAACTCCACTATCTAGGTTTACATATGTAATTTATAGTTCATTTGCCTAGATTTTGCAATATGTATTGTGGTGGAAAAAATTTTACTGAGAAAACTTTTTCTAGACCTACACACTCACATTTTCACAGATAATTTACAGTGAACAATTGTTTTCAGATCCCTCATGCAGTTGATGTACTATCTGCTTTTCCCTCCTAAAGAACAACTGACAATTTCTTCAAGACACCTGTCCCAGAAAATTATACATTTTTTATGTTCATATGCATTGCAACATGACCCAATTCTGATTCTCAGAATTCTTTATCAATTGTGATCCCTCTTAAAAAGTTCCAAAAATGTTCCTTCAACCCCAGGTATCTTGGGGAAACCAAACATAGCTTACAGCTTTTCCTCATTATTTGATATGACTCAAGTATTGACTGATGACCTATATAAGTAATCTTCTTCTAGTCTATCTTTGGGCTAAGGATTCTCAAGCAATCACTTAAGTACAACATAGCAGACCTGCATATTCTGAGGAAAACATAGCCCTAACAACAGAGGAAAATGTGGTTACTCTAGGAGTATATAGTAGATAACCCAGCAAGTTGCATCATAAAACTTTACTTAACAATGGAATTAAGAGTGAACTAATAGTAGTAATAGTAGTAGCATAGAGATATATGTTCACTCTAGGAATATTAAGTGGATGACAGTAAGTAGCACCATAAAAATTTTACTAAACAATGGAAGAGTGAATCAGCAGCAGCAGTAGTAGTAGTCATAGTAGTAATTTTAGTAATTACTAGTAACTATAGTAGCAGCTTGAATTTAGTACCCACTCACTCTACTAGAAGCACTGATCTATCAGTCATTTGGGAAGTTCAGAATAATGAAGTAACATACTCCCTTCCCACCAGGCACTTATACTCCAATGGGAGAGACAAATATAAAAATATTTAACCCTATTCAGGGCAAAAATAACTTAAGTGTACATATATACATGAATGCTATTTAGGATGCAAAATAAATAATTTTATTTTTGAGTGAATATGAAAAGACTGAAAAGACCGTTTTACAACGGGAAATTCATTTCACATTATGTTTATGTAAAATTTATAGCATGATTTTCTTTCTCAAGCCCAGAGTTTATCATTGTTTTTCAACTTTCTTTTGTTATCTTGATTTTTGTAAAGGCTATTCTCCCAACAAACCCTATCACAATTGTTATGTGTTTTTTTTTTTAATTTATGGCAGGGATCTCAATAAGAAACGGCCATATCGCCTTATTTGAGACTGTGTTTCACTGTTTTTAAAAATTTGCTCCTTTTTTACTTGCATGTGCCTGATTTCAGTTCATCATGCACCTAGGGAATACTTGTTGTGGGGGAGGAAGGAGAGGATATTTGTTAAGCAATTAGTATGTGTCATGCACTGTTCTAAGTGCTTCGGTACATACTAGAACCTAGTTCTTGTCCCACTTGTTATGGTCTTTTCTTAGTGCCCTCTCCCCTGCCCACACACCAACTCTCTCTCTCTCTCTCTCTCTCTCTCTCTCTCTCTCTCTCTCTCACACACACACACACACACACACACGCACATACGATAGTGAATAATCCTGATAGTGAATAATAAGGTACCTTGGTTTAATGAAGCTTCAGAATTGTTCTAGCAAGCAGTCTTTCAAGGGTTAAAGGAAAGTGTCCAAGAATGAGACCAACAGGGTCTCAACCTTTATATGCTGATAGTAATAATAGTCATCGTCCTGATAATAACAGTAACAATTGCACTTAGGAATTATAATGATAATAATAATAATACATGTTAAGCACTTACTCTGTGTAAAGCACTGTATTAAGCACTGAGGTAAATACAGATCATGGGCTCTGACAGTACCTATACCATATGGAGCTCATCATCTAAATAAGAAGGAGTAGGATTTAATGCCAATTTTTTATAGATGAGGAAACTGAGACACAGAGAAGTAAAGTGACTTGCCCAAGGTCCCACAGCCAACAAGTGGCAGGTCAGGAATAAAACTCAAGTCTACTCACTCCAAGATGTGTGCTTTTCCTACTAGGCCATGCTTTTTTGTCAGCTGTGTATATTCACTTAGGAATATAGAAGCAAAGTCACTGACCATATACGACTTTCATTTACTTTCTTAGTCAATCATTCTACTGAATAATAAGCTAATTTGAGAGAATTTCGTAAGTGAATTGGATTTTTGTGATGATGAATATTTCAGTAAATTCCTTAAGGATTGTAGAAAGGAAATTAAAAGTGCTCAGCTGTTTTTCTCTTTAGTTAAAATCTGAATTGCATCAGAATTAGCTGATCTTCAATTATATGCATTTATCCTTTCATTTCCAACTTCTACTACCATATTAAATTTGAATTAAATGCTAATTTAGAAAGACTTCAAGTGTTGCCCTTTTATTTACTTTATTGAGATTCATCAACCCAAATGATTTGTATTTCTGGAGTTTTATTTCAACAGGAGTTTTATTCATAGCAATAGGATTGCTATGTAGTAATCCCAATGATTGCCTCATCTACTACCTTTACACAGATTTATCCTAAATCTATCTCACTATCTCTATCTCCAACATCTCTCTTTCTTTAATATTTCAAATCTCTTCCAGCTTCCAGGACAATTCTACATAGATGGACAGTCAGAACTTCATTCACTCAGTCATATTTATAGAGTGCTTTACTGTGTGCAGAGCACTGTACTAAATCCTTGTTACAGTACGTAGCACAAAGTTCTATACGTCCAAAACTGAATTCTCCACCTTCCCTCCCTACTCCTCGATGCCTCCTATCTTTTTCATTATTGTTGCAATATCATTCAATCCGTCAATCGTATTTATTGAGCACTTACTGCAGAGCACTGTACTAAGCACTTGGGAGAGTATAACAGAGATGGTAGAAATACTCCCTGCTCACACTGAGCTTACAGTGCAGAGGGTGACACAGATATTAATATAAATGAATAAATTACAGACATGTACATAAGTGTTGTGGGACACTGGGGTTGTGAATAAAGGGTTCAAATCCAAGCAAGAAAGATGCATAAGGGAGTTGGAGAAGCAGAAATGAAGGCTTAATCAGGAAGGAATCTCAGAGGATAGGTGATTTTAATTAGGTTTTGAAGGTTGGATGGTAATTGTCAGATATGAAGAGAGACGCTGTTCAAGGCCAAAGGCAGGACATGGGTGAGAGAAACCGGCAGTGAGATATACAAGAATGAGGTACAGTGAGTATATTGGCATTAGAGGAGCAAAGTGTGGACTGGATTATAGTGAATCAGGGAAATAAAATTGAGTGGAGGAAGATGTCTAAGTTATTTAAAGTTGATGATAAGGAGTTTCTGTTTGATGCAAAGGTATATGATTAACCACAGGGAGGTTCTTGAAGAGTGGAAAAACAATGACTTAACATTTGATCCAGACAGTAGAATGAAGTACAGACAGGACTGGGTAGAGGTAGGAGGCAGGGAGGTCGGCAAGGAGGTTGATGCAGTAATCAAGGCAAGATAGAATAAGTGCTTGGATTAACATGGTAGCCATTTGGATGGAGAGTAAAGGTGGATTTTAGCGATGTTGTGAAGGTTGAACTGATAGCATATAGTGATAACTTGAATATGTGGGTTGAATGAAAGAGATACTCTAAACAGTAAATAATAATAATTAATAATTATGGTATTGAAGCACTTACTATGTGCCAAGCACTGTACTAAGCGCTGGGCTGGATACAAGCAAATTGTGTTGGACACAGTCCATGTTCCACATGGGGTTCACAGTCTCAATTCCCATTTTACAGATGAGGTAGCTGAGGGAGAGAGAGAAGTTAAGCAACTTGCCCAAGGTCACACATCAGACCAGTGTTGGAGCCGGGATTAGAACCCATTATTTTATGAGTCCCAGCCCCTGCTCTATCTACTACACCATGCTGTTTCTCTAAATACTCATTAAATACTCACTGCTCTAAACAAGTTAATACTCAATAAGTACTATTCATGGATTGATTGGTCTGTCTGATTACTCATTAGATTACCATAGACCTCACCACTGAGGAAAATATAATGGAGACTGTAAGGACTCAGGGAAGATATCCTGATATCCTTAATGAAGTTCTAGGGCTCATAATAATCCCTTCGTTTTTATGAGTCATCTAATGCCCTGCTTTAGCTCACTTTTACCCAGGAAAGACTTTTCAAAAGTTGGGGGAAGTCATATATAGTTTATCTCACATCCAAATACTTCTTTGATCCCCTTTGATTTCATTTCTTATGAGGCTGTGAAATCAAACCTGTTGGTACTGTGGTCATAAACCTTATTGTTAGGTTTATAGCCATATGATGACAGCCATTATAATGATGTAATGGCCTGAACTGTAAGCCAGGGGGAAAAGCGGCTTGTCATTTAATTCTCAAAAAGGTGGTGGAAGTATCTTTTTTGTTGTCTAGGCAAGGCAGTGAATGGAATGATTCCCAAGCCCCTATTTGCTCCTAAATCCCACCAAAGAACAGGACCCTGAACAACACTCAGCATATAGTAAAGGCAACTTGGTGAAGCTAGCTTTTGCAGCAATGGCAATTTAAGTGCCATTGTGATTTTTACAGTGCAAGGAGGTAATGAATCCTAAGGTTTTATACACATACACACATACTTGAACTTTCAGTGATATACATGGGAATTAAGTGTGGACAAAACTTTAAGTTCGAACTGTGAATCCCTAATATTAAATCTTTTTAAATAATCACTGATGAACTGGATGTCTGGTTTTGAACTACTTCTTCATCTCAACACCTTATAATTAGATGGAAAATTGAGGATAATAATAATGTTGGTATTTGTTAAGCGCTTACTATGTGCAGAGCACTGTTCTAAGCGCTGGGGGAAATACAGGGTAATCAGGTTGTCCCACATGAGGCTCATGGTCTTAATCCCCATTTTACAGATGAGGTAACTGAGGCACAGAGAAGTTAAGTGACTTGCCCACAGTCACACAGCTGACAAGTGGCAGAGGCGGGATTCAAACCTATGATCTCTGACTCCCAAGCTCGTGCTCTTTCCACTGAGCCACGCTGCTTCAGAATTTTCCAAGGTCACCTGATAAAGCACATAAGATACAGATGGGGGAAAAACAGTTTTTAAGATACAGATGGGGAAAAACAGTTTTTATTTCCATTTTTCCCAGTTGCTTAAATTATTATTTTAAAGGTTTTCTGGTGTTAGATATCTGGGAAATATCTAAACTACCTGTATTGTGCTGTCATATAGGACATAAAATAACTGGCTATGAATGAATTACAAATATGGAAACATGGCCTCTGGGTACATTCTGTGATTTAGGACAATTGTGAAAGAGAAAAAGATAAATTTTGCTGAACCATTACTAAGTTTCTGCGCAAAATAGCTTAATAATTCTTTAATGAGATATATAAAATTTTCTTTTGAAGATATTTTGAGGCTATCTCAATTTCAGATTGAAAAGACATTAATCTCATTTTTTTTTACATCACTTTCTGAAGTTGACAGTATTTAAATTAATCACCCACTTCTTCATATTTTACTGAATTCCATGGGGAGACTATCCTAAGTGTATCTGTCATGAAAATCACGGTAATATTGTTTCTTTTTAAATTTGATTTTATTGTGAGTAGTCCTAAATTTTCCAGCTAATTGGGGCCCCAATGATTTAAGATCCATTAGCAGCCTTAACTTGAAAAACAGCCCCTTGCCCAGCCCTCAGACAACACTAAAGAGTAACTTTTCCTTAGCATGATATATTTATTTCACTTTTTTTATTTGATTTTTGTTTTTAAACCTGTGTGACAGATGAGAAAAACAAAAGTTTCAATAAATGCCAAATTAAATCCCTTTCAATCCCTTTTCTGAACCTCTGGGATTTCAAATATATATCTATTATGAGATGTGCCTTTACTTCACTGACTTTCTAGAAAGTCCAAGTCTCATGATAATTGTATAGGATTTCAGTCCTTTTTATTAAACTTACTGGAGCAAGTTTGACTATTTTCCTTCATACATTACTTAGAGGGGAGCACAGTTTCTTCCACTTCTACTTTCAAAGGGAAATGTGTATATCACTGACTTAGACTCTGTGTACTCCCAGTAGAAAGAAACCACAGCTTCGTTTGATTTCTTTCCTAAAGCAATAAGAAGCTTGGAATAACTTTCTGCTTACTGGAGTGTAGAGTGGCAAGTGGGAGGTGGGAGGAGAAGAAATGGAAAACAGGGGACAGATGATGAAGCAGAGATCTCATCAGGGGTATGTATGGACGACCGAGTCGAGAACACATGGGCTACAACAAGGAAAACTAACTGCTCTTTAAAGTAGAATTCACAAGACTGGATCACCATGCTACTTTTTCTGAGCTTATTAAAGGGCATATATAAAAGGACTTGAAATTTCTCTGAGATAATCATATGCATGAGCAAAATCATGTCCAAAGTGTCGTAATACCCTAGGAGAGAAAAGCAGAAAAGTGGCCCTTGTTTGGGTAATACAAAAGGGGTCTGGGATTTTAGAACTGTACAAGATGTCGGGGACAGCTCTCTGTCACAGTTATTACCCTCTACAGTTCTACCCTCTAATTCCTGTGCCACTACACAGACATATAGCCAAGGAAGATGTGAACATGGAAGCTGGTGCACAAATCTGTTCAGCTACTTTTTCCTATAGAAATATCCCTTCTAATATAACATACATTTAACATATCTGTGATGCTGATTTATTAAAAGTTATGCCTGTTTATTTCATCATCAGTAGCACTGACAGGATTTATAGAGCACTCAGTGAATACTAAATCTTCAGGATGAGTCCTCTCAGGGCTAGGTTAAGAGGTCTCAGAAACAAGATCAGGTTAGGAAAACTACCTAATGACATTAGGGCAGGACTGAGCAGTTTGAATATGTGAAGGTGAATTATTTTGGCTAGAAAGAAGGAGGACTGAGGTAATTACTAGCTATATGTGCAGTAGGGAATGGGATAGAGTGCCTATAAATGTTTATTGCAGATATTTTCAAAATTTCAACCTCTCAGTTTCCTCAATTCGCCATTATCTCAAACTCTTTTGTAGTAAGGCAATTTGTATTATTCAAGTAGTAAATTCTTGACATAAATTGCAAAGCTCTCTGTAGTGATAATAATGATAATAGTGGTATGTGTTAAGCACTTTAATATGCCAACACTGTACTAAGCGCTGAGTGAGATAAAAGATAATCAGGTCACAGAGTACCCTATCTCACATGGTCTCATAGTTTGACAGGCAGGAAAAAGAGGCATTTAAACACCCATTTTTCAGAAGAGAACACTGAAGCACAGAGAAGGTAAATTACTTGCCCAAAGTCATACTACAGGGAAGTGACAGAACCAGGATTAAAAACCAGGTCCTCTGACTCCCAGGCCCATGCTTTTACCAATAGATCATGCTGCTTCTCCATGGATTTTACAGTGGATGTGTGATTGTGAGTCCCATGTGGAAAGGGAATGTCTGGATTTCATAACCTAGTAGTATGTATTCCAGTATTTAGGCCACATTAAGCATTTGATAAATGCCATTACAAATCATTATTATGATTAACTATCCCACTCAACTCTAGGATAGAAATGGAAAGGACTGAGCAGTGTCTGGTACTGAGGAGGGCCCTGTTTACTGTACTCTTAAACACGCTCAGCTATGTTAGAATATTTAATTGTTGGGGGCTGGGGCAGGGCCAGGTGGGGGGCATGGCACCAGCATGGAGAGCTGGGGAGAGAGAACGTTGGTAGCTCAGTTCAGACAATCACTCCTACTGGAAAAATAACTTAAGACTAAGTTCTGCTGGTGAAAAGAAAATCTTAATAGCAATTCTACCTAATTGAGCAGCCAGGTTATTTGTGACTTGTTTGCTGAAGATTCATTTCTACGATTGCCTGAGTAGCCCTATTTAACCATTTACTGGTTGCTTTGATTGGAGAAGAGAACTCGTCAAAGCATTACTAAAAATTGCTTGCCTCACACAAACCCAACAGGTTCTCTAAGGTTCCACAGCTGGTGAGGCTTTACCTGGTGGTGCAAAAAATGAACACTTACTAAACCAAAGGAAACAATTAAATAAAGAACATTCCATGGAACTTTATGGTGCTATTTGCTCATGAGAGGAGCAGATATCCAGAACTGATTTGGGCAGTTGACATCACAGCACTGAGCAAAAGAAGACTTACTAACAGAGAAAAGCTCACGGAAACAGTCCCTTAGGTACTCTTTTTTGTGAAGAAAGATTTCCTTTTCAGAATAAAGACTCATGGATGTGAGCTTCATAATCAGACAGTCACCTACCTCAACCTTTACTAATTTGCCCAGTGACAATAGAGAGAATTTGTATTTCACAATTATTAGTGCATATGCCTCTCGTCAACCTAAATAGCACATCTATGAGGAGATTGTATCTGAAAGGAGCTGGACAGACTCATCATAACACTAATAAGAATTAGAAAAAAGAATAAGAATGACTGTGGGATGTGCTTGGGTGTGTACCCTTTAAGCACTTCATATAAATTATATATTATATTTATAATAATATCTGTCTCCCCCCACCAGACTTTTAGCTTATTGCAGACAGAAAACCTGTCTACCAACTGTTGCAACATAGTCTTCCAAGCACTTAGTTTGCATCTGTAATTTATTTATTCATATTAATGTCAGTCTCCCCCTCTAAACTGCAAGATCATTGTTGGTAGGGACCATGTCTACCAACTCTGTTGTATTGTTCTCTTCCAAGCACTTAGTATATTGCTCTGCATAGTAAACCTTCAATTAATAACACTGACTTGTATTTATTAAGTCTCTGTGATGTATTAAAAACTGCACTAAATGTGGGATAGGTACAAGATAATAAGCTCAGACAAAGCCTGTGTCCTACATGGAGCTCATAGTCTAAGTATGAGGGAGAACAGTTATTAAATACTCATTTAGATATGAGAAAATTGAGACACAGAGATAAGTGACTGCTAAGGCCACACAGCTGGCAAGCGACAGTGCTGGGATTAGATTTAGCAATAACAATGTTACATAAGCAGATCTGCATGGCAATTGCCAATGCAAGCAAGGTGACAAAGCTGAAATGTGGGGAAAAACAGAATTTGGTGAATTGACTGGTAAGTTAAATTATAGTGGCTAGCTTCTGCTTAGTCATTGTGCCAAATATCAGCTCATGCCAACTAAATGTATTACCCAATTAGAGATGGAGATTTTGGGTACCCAGAAGATCCAACCAATGGCACCTTTGTGATTGTATCATTGTATGGCACATGACCTGAGGGATGCTCATATCACTGCTGCTTCTTATAGCACCAAGTTGACTGATATGCCCTTAATTTTCACTGACAATTATCTCAATTATTTGCTCCAACCAACACTTATTTCTCTATTCCAGTCAGGGACAGGAAAAATGGCAAGCTCTCAGTAGACCATTGGGTATTTATGAGTAAGGCAAAGGATGTGTGGTTTAGTATTTAAATCCTTTTAACCGAAAGAATAAGAGCATAGAAGCAAATCACAAAAGAAAGAATAAGCACTTAAATATGCAGAGGTGGCTCACGGCTGAAGTCAACAGAAAGGTAAGGGATTAATCTCTCAAGTGCCTATCATCATATTCTGAACAAAATAAGGGCTTAAGAAATAATGAATTAACTATCGATTGATTATGAGTAGTATACAGGTTTGGATATGAATGTAGTGATATCCATAGTGGTTCAGTTATTACTTATTTCCATATATAATAATAATGGTGGCATTTGTTAAGTGCTTCCTATGTGCCAAGCACTGTTCTAAGTGCTGGGGTAGATACAAGGTAATCAGGTTGTCCCACATGGGGCTCACAGTCTTAGTTCCCATTTTACAGATGAGGTAACTGAGGCATAGAGAAGTTAAGTGGCTTGCCCAAGGTCACATAGTAGACAAGTGGCAGAGCCGGGATTAGAAGCCATGACCTCTGACTCCCAAGCCCGAACCCTTTGCACCAAGGAACATTTCCTTCAGAGTTTCCAGAATAATTCCTATCTGGATTGGAATACTTAAGATTTTGGTTTCCATATGTTAGGTAGTCATCTACTCATATTTTAAGGAGTTTGATTCAATGTACTTTCTGTTAGCAATATCTATTTTTCATAGTTGGGATCCATTCTGTCTCCTCTAATTACATGTATCTATGCTGCCCGATGGCAGCTATTAGTAGAATGCTAGGGCTTAATATTCTTGCTTTGTAATCAGACTTTCTAACATAACATCTTTCAGTAGCTTGCTAGACCCTCAGTTTCCAACGTACCTACTGCGAAGCTTTCCCGAGAATGTTCAGGCAGTTGCTAGATCCTTCAACTATTCGATTCTGCTTCAATTCCCCCATCAGCAGTCATTTAACAAGCAATTATTAAGCAACTCTCTAAATGCATAGGATGGTAACCCAGATATTCCTGTATTCTGTGTTGCTTAACAGATTTCCCAAACATCAGCTCCAAAGGTATATCCAACAGGATTTCATATTTGTCTTTGTCTTTGTCATATTTGCTCTAAAGAGATGTTTGGTAGAAGCCTGGGCAGTATGATTAAAAATCTTTTTCCTCCAAGAAAATCATTTTCCTCCACTTCCCTTCTACAAGATTAAATCTTTACTTTCCTGCTGTTGACATTGGTTTAGTAGCTGTAGAGTTCATCCCCACTGTTCATTTGCAGAGGCTTCAAAGGTCTATTCTAGTTTATTCCTTTAGAAAACAGTTCTAGTCTTCCCTAGTCAAGGAAGGGTTATTGTAGAGAAAGGAAAATGGAAGACAATACAACCACATTACATTTACTATGAATTTGCAACCTGTTTGCTAGGTCTGGTTAGCTTTGGAGAGTGGAAGGAAAGGGGGAAGAAAGGCTTTGAAACTATGAACTGCATTGGACAGAAGGCATTCAGTAGTCGCTATCACAATGCTGCTTTCAAAAACAATAATACCAGTGTTTAAATAAGACAAAGGGAGGGAACAGGCAGCTGGAGACACCAACATGAGTCTCCCATGGCCTGAACCTGAAAAATAAAAAATAATCCATAGAGGAAAGAAATGGTGGGGACAGGGAAAAGATTATCATCTGGTCTGTTACCAGATTGGTGAATTATTAAATGGTCACCTATGAAATAATTGCTAATGTGATACAAGAATATTCATAACATCCTGTGACCATAAAATTATGTTTAGAGCATTCATGTTATTGAAGTTCCTTATCCCCTTAACATCCAAAACCGCATGCATTTTTCTTAGTTTAGAGAAATATAATAATTACTCTCATCAATCAATTGAATTTATTGAATGTTTGCTGTTTACAAAGAACTGTGTATTAAGGACTTGGTAAAGTACAATATAACATATTTGGAAGGCATGTTTCCTCCCCAAATGGATCTTACAGATATTACATTTATCCTTTACATTTGTTACTTTAAGACAGACTCCATCTGTTAATCCCCTTTCCTAATTCCCACATATGTAATATTTCCCCGCTCTTAGTACAGTTCTCTGCCCACATTTCTTGGGTTTGCGAACCTCTATACTTTCCCTTTATATACAAAACAACCTATTTCCTCTTTTCCCAAATGATCATTATCCATTGAGTCTACCTCTTCAGTCTTGAATTCTATCTCAAGCTCTGAGTATGTATTTGGTATGGTTCTGAGATGTGTCTAGTTCCTTCCATTTATTTTTCATCCTTCTTTCATCTCTCTGCACCCAAAACCTACTCCCTTGCCATCTACTCATATTTTTCAAGGGTATTCTAGAGCTCAGACATTTCCCTATAACAGTGGGTATTATTCATTCATTCATTTATTAAATAGTATTTATTGAGCACTTACTGTGTGCAGAGCACTGTACTATTACATTTAACTTCAGAATTAGTTGGTCTACTCTGACCCAGCTTACTTTAAAATGTTCTTCATTAAGTTAAACAATCTTTCATAAAGACATTCTTCCCTTCGTTCAAGAGGAATTATCAAAGCTAAGGAGGTCATTACCCTAAGAACCCCATTTTGTCAAAGTTTCCAGTTATTTAAAGCAAGCAGCAAGGCCTAGTGGAAAGAACACGGGTCTGTGAGTCAAAGGACATGGGTTCTAATCTCAGCTCCGCCACTTGTCTACTCTATGACCTTGGGCAAGTCACTTTACTTTTCTGAACCTCAGTTCTCCTCAGCAAAATGAGATTTATGCCTGTTCTCCCTCTTAGACTATGATCCCCATTTGAGATAAGGATTGTGTCCAACCTGACTACCTTGTGGATACATAAGGGCTTAGTACAGTGTTTAGCATGTAATAAGTACTTAGCAAAAACAATTATTATGCAGCATGGTGTAGTGGGTAGAGCACGGGTCTGGGATTCAGAAAGTCTTGAGTTCCAATTCTGCCTCCCCACCACGGGACTGCTGTGTTACCTTGGGCAAAGGACTTCACTTCTCTGTGCCTCACTTACCTGATCTGTAAAATGGGGATTGAGACTGTGAGCCCCACATGGGACAGAGACTGTGTCCAACCTGATTTGCTTGTATCCACCCAGCACTTACTCCAGTGTCTAGCACACAGTACACGCTTAACAAATAACACAATTATTATTATTATTACTATTAATAATAAACACAAGATTTCCCTTAATGAGTATTCAGATAAAATGAATTACTAAAGCTTTTTCACTTTTATTGGATTAAGATAGGGTACTAAGTGTAATACAGTGAACAGAAGAAATGACTCAAAATTGACCCTCTATTAGATGACATTGATAATCATGTTTATCAATAAAGTTTTGAATGCAAAGCCAAAGGAAAGGGAGGAGGATTAAGAATAAGGTGAGAATGTTTAAACTGAGACCTACAGGGAGAGATGAAGAGTAGTAGCTTACATTCAATTTTAACATCAACATCTGATGTTTGTAAAATGTTATTAAAGTAATATAATGTCTCTCTATCCCCTATCATTTGAAAACTGAGAATATGCCCCCTTGTTAATGTTGTTGAATGGAAGTAGTTTCAAAGGAAAGGAAGTAAATATTTTGTGATCATGATATGACAAGATAGAAGTTTTAAAATTTCTCCAGTAGAAATGAGGCTCCCAGAAGCACAGAAAACAAAACTGTAATACAGGCATATAAACAATAATTTAATTAGCGTGAATTGTATGTTAGTATGTCTTAGTCATTGTTTACATATTTTTGAGGCAGGAAGAGGGTATGGAATTGTCAGGATAAAAAGAAGTAAAAAAGTAATTTGAGAAATGTAACAAAAAAAAAAAGAATTTCCCATGGAGATCATTTAATATGACCCCGCTAAATATCCTAAAATTTTATCCTGGTATTTGTTCTGATGGAACATTATATCTTTTTTTCATCTAACCTCTCTCATTTTATGATCTCTCCTTGAGAATCGACCTTTCCATAAATTACTGTAAGCATAACAATATAATCAATCTGTGTTTTTTAACTCCACCCTCATTTTGACATTTAATAGAGGGGCACAGTCAAGTAGATTAAAAACCAGACTGGGAGCAGTAAGATCATGAATTCTGGCCCCAGTTCTGCTACTAACTTGGTTTGTGACCTTGGCCAATCACTTAATCACTTGTTACTTCAGCTTCCTCATTTGTAAAATTAGGGTAATAACGTCGACCTTCCTCAAAGAGATGTCAAGAAGAATAACTACTTCAGTAATGAAAAATGATTGTTTAAATAATAACTAAGCACTACATGTAGTTGCTATAGTAATAGGGGTAATGCAAAACTGTAATATCAATACAAAAATGTATGTAAAATTGCTTAAATGGAAATTGATTTGTGTAAAAATGTTCAACTCCTATGGTTATAACCTATTGGAAACATATCCCAGGGTAGCATGCCACTTTATGTGCAAATACCCAGGTATGTGAGATTTTCTCAGATTTGTAAGGTATAGGTCTTTTAGGTCATCACCAACATCAACACTACTCTTATTACCACCACATCTTCAATATTATTGAGTAACAAACGTTTGCAGAAGACTATACTAGGCACTTGTTCAATGACACTCCATAGTAAAAGTAAAAGATACAGTTTCAGCCCTCAAGAACCATACAATGTATTGGGGGGGACTCAAACTGATGCAAATAGACCAATATACAATAGCTAAAAGAGAAGAAGCACAGATATTAATGGGGGGAAAAGGAGACAAATAAAAGAATGACTAATAAGTAAACAGATATACACATAAACAGATACACGCATGAGTGCTAGAGTGGATGAAGAGATACCATGACCAGGAATCATGAATCAATCAGGGACTAGTTCTTGGAGAAAACATTTTTATCAGTGAAGGTTCTGGTTTGATGAATTTCAGAAAGAAGAGAATCCATGCAAGGGGAAGACAGGAGTGATGGGTTATAAATGAGAGATTTGCAAATGGGGGGAATGTTAGAAGGTAAACTTTGGATATCACTGATTGCTAGTTGGATGTGATTGAAGCAGAATAAAGGCCTGGTGATGTTTTTCCTAGTGACTGAAAATCTATGGAGTGTCATACTATCTCTGGCTATCTGGAGTTTGTACAAGTGCAGAAGGGTGAAATAATGGATTTCCCTGTTAAATCATAACCTTACCAGACCTCTTTCCCTAATTTCCCATCCTTCAGCTATTCCAGTCCCTTCTTCTGTGTAAATGTTCCTAGTGAAAAAAAGCACACTCCTGGGAGTCAGAAGACTGGTGCTCTAATTCTGTCTCTGCCACATACCTGCTTTGTCACCTTGAGCAAGTCAATCTTAAGTGAATCTGCTCTGTGCCTCAGTCTCTCAGATGTAAAAAGAAACACCATACCTGATCTTCCTCCTACTTAGACTGTGATTCCCATGTAGGGTATGAACTGTATCATACCTGATTATCTTGTGTCTAGCCTAGTGCTTAATTCAGTGCTGGGCACAGAGTAAGCACTCAAAGAATATTATTAATATTATTATTATTATGAACTCAACCACTGTCTGCTGTTTTGGAACCATAACTTAACACAGGACAGATGCTACCCATAGGTTTGCCAGTCAATCAATCTTATTTATTGAGTACTTACAGTGTGCAGAGCACTGTAATAATAACGATGGTATTTGTTCAGCGCTTACTATGTGCCAAGCACTGAAAATTGCTCCTGCTGTGGAGCAATACTGGGAGTAGAAAACAAACGAACAAACACATCAGCAAGTCAAAAAGCCTAATACCTTTGTGTCCATGAAGGGCTGTCTTGCAGTTTGAATGTTGTGCCTGGAACACTTCTGGAGCCTCCTTCTAAATCACCACTTTATATCTGCTTCCTTCTTCCTCCCAGTTTCCATGCAATTACATGCACAGCCTGCAGACATCAAAAATAAGGCTAAGACTGTACTTAACAATGAGGAAAGAAACCTTGCAGCTGTTCTTAGCAGTTCAGGACTGACTCTGGGAACTCATAGGAGCAAAAATAATGTCTTAGGTGATCTGCCTTAGTGCCGATTCCTGCCTTTCTATCCAAGAACCGGAAGTGCCTCAGTAGCTAACTGAGCTTGCAGCCTAGCTAAATTCTATTCAAATAAGTTTCCACATGTATCAGCCTGGAGCAATTCATTCCACTTAGTGCTGGAGAGGGAAAAGGGCAGCTTCCTCTAGTACTAGTTTGAGCAGGCCCATGGCACTATTTCAGCCATCCTCCCCTGAAAATGCCCTCGGCTGTGACTGAACAGATTGGTTACAACAGGGACTCATGGCTCCCTTAATGAAAACATCTTGCCAGATTAAAATGGCTTTCCCTTTAAGGCACTTCAGGGCACAATCAGTTACAACTTTATGTTACTTATAAAAAATAGCTTCTTGATGTCATTTACACATGACCAAAGTCAATCAAGAATCCATGTAAATCACCCATTTGGCAATTCAGACCAATTTTTTTTCTTCAATAGCACACTTTTTTAAAAAAAATCTGAATTGTCTCTTTATGTGAACCCATACTGTTCTTTTCCGAGGTAGCTCATCCTTTAAGCTCTTTTGGAAACAATAAACAATGTGAACTATTTTGTATGTGTGTGCTCTGATGTTCTGGCATTCATTGCATTATAGATTGTGAGACTGAAGATTGTAGAAAACCCACAGAGTACAGATAAGGATGGACAGAGCTTTGTCACTGAAAAATATTTTGTGCAAAGTAATATGTTTTAGGGTAGGAATAACCTACACATAAACCTTGTAAATTCTTTGTTATGTGTACCCCAACTCAACAGAGAAAATCACCTGGCAGATTTCTTTTTTTTTTTAATTAAACTGTTAATTACACTTTCACTTCTTTCATGCTGGAGTAAAATTGGGATTAACATTTCAAATGAAGAAATACTAAATTTTTAAACTGGATTATTAAAAATAAAAGATCATTAATTGATAAAAAGGAAGTAACTAAATTTTAGGTTTTACATTTTGGAAGTGTTCTTTCACTAGGTATTCCAAATTCAGCTTGCACAACTAAGCACATTATTTATGGAAATCTTTCTCATTTCATCTACTCACCAGCATTACTGAGATGTGCTTATGTGCCTGAATTGCATGCTGGTCGGCTCCACTGAGACGACAGACTAGATTTGATCTGAAGCAGACTTTATAGTGTATCATTTCAAAAATTGATGTAGTAAGGATTGCTCATGTTGGTCTCGATATCAGAGTGTATAATGTGAAAATCCATAAATATGGATTATGTGATAGTCCATAACCATTTGGAAGGAACTATTGCAGTTCACAATAATATCATTGGCAATCTCTCTTTAAAATATATGTTGATAATTTATATTCTAAATAGAATTTTCATGAATTCAAAGGTTCCAGAGAATCTGTGTGGAAGAAATTATGCATGATTTAAAAAGTGTGCACCTCTCAGATGAATACAAAAGTTAGCTGATCAGTAGAATATTCATTCACTTATTCAATTGTATTTATTGAGTGCTTACTGTGTGCAGAGCACTGTACTAAGCACTTGGAAAGTACAGTTCGGCAACAGATTTTATATGGATTGAAAAGGGGAAAAATCTGGTCTGAGTGGGGAATTACAGAGTTATTGAGAGAAATTAATTCTTTGTTATCAATCTCTTTCTGAGGCTTAAATATACTTCCAAAATTAGTAGCACCCTGCAGAGATGAAATCATCTTAATTACTAGCAGCATTCAGAGAAGAAGGAAAAATCAACTTTTGTTCTTTTTATTATATCCACTAGATTCAATAGGCATAAAATTACTCAAAATATCTTTTACCAATGAGTTATGCCATTGAACTCATTACTGTTTCTTTATAAATTTTTCTCATATAACCTGTGGAGAATGTTGTATGATCATGATCTCTAACTCCAAATAATATATAATATTAAGGCCATAAAGATAGCATAGATTATGACAGAAGAGATATTTTGGATATGCCTGGAGATATGGTTATGGTCTCTATTATGTCATTCAGATTTATAGACTTTCAGATTATACACTTATATCTATAAGTATCTAGATGAGGCAAACTTTGATCATTTGATTTAGTACAAGCATTAGTGGGTGGTTTTTATTTGGTAACATTCCCTGACAGAGGAAGGCTTGCTCTTTTTCTCGATGGCTACTGTTGCATACAAGCTTAATCCTGAAGAATTATGAAAATAAACATCTTAATTACTGTACCCCTCTAGACTGCAATCTCATTATGGACAGGGAATTTTTCTTCTAATTCTGTGTTTGTATTGTAAACTTCCAAACATTTAGTGCAGTGCTCTGCAAATAATAACCACTCAACAAATTCTATTGATTGATTGACAGGTGCCACAAAGAACAACTAGGATAAAATGTAAAGAATAATTCTGATAGTATAAGGAGCTCTACAGCAAAATCAAAATTTAAGATTTTTGTCCTACCTTCAATCAATCCATTAATAACTTTTATTGAGTGCTTACTGTGTGCAGAGCTCCTTACTAAGTATTTGGGAGGATACAAATACAATAGAGTTAGTAGGCATGATTCCTGCACACAAGGAGCTTAAAGTCTTGAGGGGGAAACAGACATTAGAATAAATCACAGGTACAGAAAATAGCAGAGTATATAAGGGCATATATGAAAATGTGGTATTGCTAAAGATGTGGTGAGTGCCGAGATTTGTGTACCCAAGTATATGAATGACACACAAGAGATGGCAAAGTGGTTTTGGAAATTAGAGGTTGGTCACAGAAAGTCTCTAAGGCAATGAGGGTATGGGAGACAGAGGAGCAGGTGAAAGACACTGAGACGGAGAGCCAGAGAAGTAGAAGGAGTACCAAGAGAGGATGCTGTCAGTGAAATCATGGTTAAATAGTGTTTCTAGGAGAAGAGGCTACTGAGATTAAAGATGAGGCCATTGGATTTGGCTAGAAGAAGGCAATCAGTGACCTGAAAGAGAATAGTTTCCATAGAGTGGAGTGTACAAAGAAAAGATTACAGGAGGTCGAGAGAATTGAAGAAGAGATATTGGAGGCAGAAGGTGTAATCAGAGGGTGTAACCAGCTCTCTCAATCAAATAGGTGGCAGGGTAATTACAAGAGATGAAGAGGTGGAGGGGGACAAGAGATTTGATAGGGAAATTAAAAGATTGAAACAGCTGGTACATGCAAAAGGCATAGGAGAACTAAGGATAGAAAAGTATTGCGCAAGTAGGAGAGATCAGAATAATTTCAGATGATTAAGATGGATGAAATTGGCCTGATGGGTGCATTCACATTATCTGCATTCTACAGCTAATTAAGAATTAAGGAAGCCTACTGTGGAGGTGATCCAGGGCTATGAGTTTTTGCTATTGGATAGAGGAACAAGGGAGTGAGGGAGTTGAGTTCAATGAAGAAGGTTGAGTTGAGAGTGTCAAGGTAGGTTGGGTATGGAGATCAGATGAGTTTAGAAAATAGGGGGGTTTGAGAGCTAGGAGATCTCTGTAGAAGCAGCATGGTTTAGTGGAAAGAGCATGGACTTGGGAGTCAGAGGATGTGGGTTCGAATTTGACTCTTCCACTTGTGTGCTGTGTGACCTTGGGCAAGTCACTTAACTTCTCTGTTCTCAGTTACCTCATCTGTAAGATGTGGATTAAAAGTGTGAGCCCCACGTGGAATAGCCTAATTACCCTATATCTACCCCATAGCTTAGAAAGTGCTTGGCACATAGTAAGTGCTTACCAAATACCATCATTATTCTTTTTATTATTATCATTTTTGTTGGGCAATTTGGAGGGGGAGGGTAAGCCAGATCAGGTGGTTGTAGTCAGAGAGTGGGATTTCAGAGTTGGTAATGTTAGAGATTGTACAATGAATAGAAATAAAAAAGTCTAGATTGCAGTCATTTGGTGAGTGACTGAGAATGGGTGGAATAAGGGTGATCAGTGGAGATAAGGAGTAAGAGGAAGCAGGAAGCAGGAAGGTCATAGGAACAACCACATAGATTTTTTGAGTCCCCAGGGATCAGTGAAGGAGGGTGAAAGAGAGAAAGATCATGAGAAAAGGATCAGAATGTTTCAGAAAGCTGGAGATGGAGTCAGAGATGTGGTAGATGAGGGCAAACAGTAATCCCTAAATTTAATTCACTTATGAAAATTATACCTATCTTAAATAGCTAATGAGCATTTCTATTTTAAGTAATACTCTTGGGGAAAAGTTGAACTGTGATTTAAAACTACATTATGAAAGTCCTATGCACAGAAATGAAGCTATTTAAAATTGAATAAACTTTCAATTGTAAATTTTGACATATAATTATAAATGAATGCCTTAATTTACTTTTAGTAGGAACACTTGGTAATCAAGAATATTTAAGCTGTCGAAGTTGCTATAAGTGTAATTTTTAAAAAGCTCTTCAATATCCAATGGATTGCTTAGTTATGTCATAGTGAGATAAAACCCAATGGAATAATCACTTTACCTTGAATTTTACTTCGAAATCATTTTATTCATAAAAATTACCATTTTCTACTGGAAGAAATTATTTCAAGAAATAGGGGAAAATTGTGCAGTTTAAAAAACTAAGCTATTAGGTATTCAGTGCACTGATAAAATTTTCTAAATGGACAGAAGTTTTCAATTGCATTTTATATTACTTTAATGAAGTAAATCTCCCATCCCTTAAAAATGACTTTTTAAAAAATTTATCTTTTTGAGATTATTAAAAATCTTAGAGAGAAGGGTAACCAACCACCCCAAGGTCCACTAGACAAGACAGGAGGGAAAAACTAAGCCAAAGGAAGGGTCTCCACAACCCTCTCCATCCCTCCCTTCCCTGTGGAGGAACTAAGATCCCAAGGAAAGAGACACCGAGCCTTCTAATCTCTCCCGGTACATCAGAGACCTAAATTGGAGACAGAGAGAAGAGTTGCCAACCACCCCAGAACCCACTCAGCAAGACAGGATCAAAAATAGAACCAAGACAAGGGTCTCTGCCACCCTCACTCTTCATCATCCACGGAGACCTAGGATCCCCTCACCCCTAGGCCTAGGATCCTGCCTGAGGGAAAGAC
Organism: Ornithorhynchus anatinus; assembly: GCF_004115215.2. Lineage (NCBI taxonomy): Eukaryota > Metazoa > Chordata > Mammalia > Monotremata > Ornithorhynchidae > Ornithorhynchus > Ornithorhynchus anatinus. The sequence continues at coordinate 23,505,551 of NC_041737.1, read as the reverse complement.
CACCCACTATATGTGGGTGATGAAAGACTGAGCAAAAAGGAGGGTCGTCATCCCCCCACCCCGCCAAGCCCTGCTCCCTGGAGGCCCGGGACCTTGCAGAGGGGAGAGACCTCATCCCCCTGGGCCTCTCCTTCCCCTCACACCACCTAACCCCCCTGTCATGAACCGGGGGCCAAGAACGGCACCAAGAACTGCACCACATTGGCACCTTCCTCCATCTCTGCACTGCACAAAGAAAGAATCAAAGCCTTATTAAAATCTTAGCTCCTCCAAGAGGTCTTCCCTGATTAAGCCTTCATTTCCCCAACTTGCTTTGTCTTCTCTGTTACTAATGAACGCTTTAGGCCCTTGATATTCACCCCACCTTCTCCCTTCTGACACTTCATATACGTATCCGTAATTTAATGTACGCTGTCTCTCCCTTAGGCTGTAAGTTCCTTATGGACAAGAAACATGTCTACCAACTTTTGAATCACACTCCCTCAAGTGCTTAGTACAGTGCTCTTCACATAGGAAGTGTTCAATAAATGCCACTAATTGGTTGATTAATTGAATATGTACAAATTTCATTTTCATTTTCAAACATGCCATAATTGATATTAAGCTATGTGAATATGTGGCTATAAGACCCTATTTAATCCCCAAAACAAAGATGTTATCTAGTCCCAATTCAAATCAAAGATAGCATTTAAACCCATCCTACCTGGCAGGCACTATGGCTACTGACAGAGAAGGAATAAGAGTAGGTGAAGCAGTAGTTGTAATTGTACCTATTAGACATTTTACAGTGGGCTAAACAATGGACTATTCATAGGGACAAAATACATAAGTGGAATTAAACATGGTCTTTGACTTCCCAAAAACTCACAATTTAAGTAAACCTTTTGCTTTCCTTCTTTTTCTTCATGGTCATTTTCAGGCTGGGGCATGTGAGAAGATGGATGATGACAGGATCCCCAAATAACTCCTGTATCTTGACCTGAAATGTGATACAGATAGGAAGTGACAGAGGTGCACAATCTCAAACAATGTGTTTCAGCGGTAGAGCTTTGGAACATGAGGAGTAGACTGAATTGTGGCAATTGAGAAAGCAACTAAAATACCATGGATAGTGATTTAAAGACATGTAGAAACAAAGAGGAAGATGTGAAAAAACAGAATTTTTACCGAGTGAGTGCAACAGTCCTGTAAATATTATCTTTACATATTTTTTTTATATCCACATCTGTGCATGTGGATATGATCCACTTTTTGAGGTTAGTCCAAGCTCACATTCTCCCTGCACCTTGTTTTCCACTCTCCCCCCTTCATGGATGAAAGTCAACAATTCTTTATCTTGAGGGGTTAGTTCAGGAGGTACAATGGGCTTGTCTGGAAAGTAGGACTTTGTTCCCTCCCTCCCTATCTACCTTTCCTCACTCAATCCCTGTTTCCCGAGGCTTGACCTGTTGCTACTCTTAGATACACAGCCATGGCCAAGTAGGACTGCGAGGTTGTCCTTTTGTTCCTCTTGCTTGTCAAAGATTTCTGCCCTACTTTTGGTTTCAGATCTTTATGCCTTTATCTAATGGGACAGAGAGAGCAATAGATCCACAAAAGTGCTGGTAAAAATATCCCTACCCATATGATTGACATTCGCAAGAAAAGGAAACTATTGAAATACCTGTTGAAGGCACCAAAGAGACAAATATGCACAAACACTAACCCATACGACTGGAAAGGGGAGGAGGATCACACTCCCCATTTTACAGATGAGGTAACTGAGGCACAGAGAAGTTTAAGTGGGTTGCCCAAGGTCACACAGCAAAGTGGCAGAGCCAGGATTAGAACCTACGTCCTCCTGTGCTCTTTCCACTAAGCCAACTGGTTCTCACTGACTCCTATATCATGTCTAGAACAACAGGTATATGAGTTTTATCAGATTATTTCCCTAGAAGGTAAGAGAAAATTAAGACTTTACATCAATATTCTGCACAAATCTTCCCAGTATTTATTACTCATTTTTGAATAAAAATAATAATAATGGTATTTGTTAAGTGCTTACTATGTAACAAGCACTGTTCTAAATGCTGGGGTAGATACAAGGTAATCAGGTTGTCCCATGTGGGGCTCACAGACATCCCCATTTTACAGATGTGGTAACTGAGGCACAGAGAAGTTAAGTGACTTGCCCAAAGTCACACAGCTGAAAAGTGGTGGAGCCAGGATTAGAACCCATGACTTCTGACTTCCAAGCCACTCTTTCCACTAAGCCACACTGTTTGAATACCTCTCTTTCCCTTCCTTTCAAGCCCATATCATCTGCCTTTATCACCCACTCCAGTTACTAGTCACAGTCATCTACCTCCCCGCAGACCTCACCTCCAACTTTTTGAATCATTCTGATCCCTTTCTCACATTCCTTCTCTTATTCTCTTATAATGTTAGGATTATATATTTCTCTAATCCATTTTTATCCAAAACTATTTTTATGGTATTTGTTAAGTGCTTACTATGTGTTAAGCACTGTTCTATGTGCTGCAGTACATACAAGTTACTCAGGTCAGACACAGTCCTCCTTGGGGCTCCCAGTTTAAGTAGGATAACAGGTATTGAATCCCCATTTTGCAGGTAAGGAAACTGAAACACAGAGAAGTGATGAGATTTTTCCAAGGTCAACAGGAGAGAAGTGGTGGAGCTGGGATTAGAACCAAGGGCCTCTGGCTACCAGGCCACGCTGCTTCCCTATGAATGAAAACTATGCATAAATTAACCTAATTTTTAAAAATTGGATTCTGGTTTTCTCTATTTAAAACACTTCATAAACCCAATCATCTGGTGCTAAGTACATCTGGTTGGTTTTTTTTGTTTGCTTTTGCTTTACTTGAAATGGGAATGGATTGGAAACTACTCTACAGTCTTGATCCTACAGCAGAAGATTTTAAGCAAAATTATAAAGTAAATGAATCAAATCAAGCCCATTTCTAAAGCCCTACAGCTCAACTCACCAGATTATTTTACATAGGGAATACTTTCTACTTTACATAAATATGCACTGTGTAGTTGAACTCCTGTGTGGATATTGCTTTTGAGCTTTGTTAATGAATGGCCAGCACTTAAATACTGGAAAAGACCTATGGAACACCGTTTTTCAGTCCACATATATTTGAAATGATCATGTTCATTTCTTAAAAAAAAATTACTTGTAAACTGTTTTCATGGTTCCATGTTAATTTGAAATATATTTAACAAGGAGTAAAATAAATAATATTTAAAGCCCTAAATAAATTTACTTCTGACCTCTCCTAATTGGGAGGTAATTAACATATGCACCTTGCTGTACATCAAAAAGTTAATGCATTTTTCAGGTCAAATTCAAATTTGTCCTATTGACGTGGATTAGGGCATGCAGGCATAAAAGTGTTTCTTAATAAGTTGAAGTGTAATTTATTTGTGATGTATAACTGTCTTCCATGTTCATAGGTACACATCTGTTGAGATTTCTAGGAAACTGTGTAACTATGAATTACAAGATAAATACAAAACCAGTAGTGTCCCTTCCCCACTGTTCTACTGTAATCGTTACACCTGCCCCTGGCATTTTATCTTCTCTTTCCTGGTAATATAGTATCTCCCAAATCTCTGCTCTAGGACTGACACCTGATTTCTGACTGCTGAATGACAGGCTAATAAGGTTGGCTGAGGCCTCTCAATTATTCTATTCCCCATCACAAAATTTGAAGTTTTGGCTTTGCATTTTCTTAAAACATTCCTTCTGTCTACCCTATTTATGTGTAGGGCATTCCAGCTCACCACAGTGCAGTTGTATAGGTTTCCTGTCGTGCATGCATTCTCTTCTATCTGGCAAAGGTAAGATGTGACTGATTTCATCAGGTACCTCGCTCTTTCTGCTGCTGCCTCAAGCCTCACAACCCTTGTTGTGTCTGTAGCTGATGACTCTTTCTGTTTAGGACTAAAAGCTACTGGCCTGGGGATGAACAGGGATGGGATTGGAGATGAGCAGGCAGCTGTGGATGAGAAAGAATGGGGATTGAGGGAAGGTCCAAGGTCCAAGACAGAAGGGGGTAGGAAAGACCTGCAGAAGTAGATTCTCTGTTCTTCCCACCTTGCTGCTTCCACTCTTTTAACCTGTCCTTTCTAGATCTAGACACAACCCTTTCTGGCTTTGCAGCTCCAAAATGCAGGGACTGTTGACAATAGAAGTGACCTGAGGAGGGATGATAGCAGCAGCAGCAGTGAGATGCACAGTGGGTCCAGGAGTTAGACCTGTTTTAAAAGATCCATTAAAAGAATATAAAATGAATAGAGGGTGGAGAATTATGAGAAGCAGGAATGAGAGTTCAAGGGCCAGAAAAGCCACAGGGACTGGAAATGAGCATGCAGTGTTTATGAACTTCAGAGGGTATAGATGAGACTATATGTACGTTGACAGAAAAGGCTTCAATTAGATAGTAGCTTCTGTAGTTTCCAGTACAGCAGAATTTGCTGTGCAAATGTTTGACATCACCTGTGAAGACTGTCATACTAAGGACATGGCTAAATGATGCTAGGATTGAATTAAGTAGGTAAAACCAGCGTGGCCTAATCGAAATAATATGGGCCTGGGAGTCAGGGGACCTGGGTTTTAATCTCAGCTCTGTCATTTTCTTGTTTTATGACCTTAGGAAAATCCCTTAACTTCTCTGTGCCTCAGTTTCTTGATTTGTAAAATGGGGATAAAATGCTCTTTCTTCTGCTCCTTAGACTGTAATCCCATGAGGGACAGAGTGATTATATATGACCTATATAACAAAAGACACATTCCTGCCCTCAACGAGTTTACAGGTTCATACCCTTAAGCATCCACCAGAGAAGGGATTTTATAGGAATGATGGGGGAAAAGTATGTGGTTGAATTTATCTGGACAGGGAGCTCCCCGTAGAATGTAAATAAGCTCATCGTGGAAAGGAAATGTGTATACCAATTCTGTTATATTGCACACCCCCAGTACTTAACTAAGTGCTTAGCACATACTAAGTGCTTAGCCAATACCACAAAGTATTTCATTCAAGATAGCAGGCTGATTGGGAATATATTTTCAACCTATTGCTTTGTAGGTCGCTCATGCTAAATTGAGGCAGTGAGTATCAGCAGCAAATCCCCCTCCCATTAGCTGTATAAGTAGTCAGATTTTTTACTGCTGTTAGATACGTTTGCCACCCAAAAAGGGAGTTAAGTTACAAATGAGCTGATCTAATGCTTTCAGGAAGATATTCCTACTTGAATTAGACATTTGTTGCAGAACAAAACAAACTTATTCTGCTTCACTTTACTGAACCCTAACACTCTTGATGCACAAGTTACTCAACTGGAAAATTCAATGGGTAATGAAAACAAAATCCATAAACCATGATCAAAGTGAACATTACCAAGTATAAGACACAGAAGTGGAGAAACAGAAATAGATATAGGAAATATTCAACTTGCCATAGCTTTCACTCAAAGAGTCTGAATAAACTATTAAAAAGGTCCTAATGCTGAAACTCAAATAATCTGCTGAAACGTTATCCAAAGGTCTCATAGATTAAAGGCTAACACTGCCTTTTTTGGTTTCTTTGATATATGCATAGCTGGATGAGTTTTACATTCCATTTGAGGTTTTTTAGTTTTTAGTCAGTTAACTTTCCTGGGCCTCGGTTTCCTTATCTGTAAAATGGGTATTCAATACCTGTTCATTCTTTCCTTAAACCCTTCCGAAACCTGCCGGTCTCACCTTCACAACATCGCCAAGATCGCCCTTTCCTCTCATCCAAACCACTACCTTGTTAGTACAATCTCTTATCATATCCCAACTGAAATTAGAATCCCGACTGGATTACACATCAGCATCCTTTCTGATCTCCCATCCTCCTGTCTCCCCCACTTCAGTTTATACTTCACCCTCCTGTCTGGATTATCTTTCTACAGAAACCCTCCAGGCATGTCACCCCACTCCTCAAAAATCTCCAGTGGTTGCTTATCAACCTTAGCTTGAAGCAAAAACTCCTCACTCTTGGCTTCAAAACTTTCCATCAGCTTGCCCCGTCCTACCTCACCTCCCTTCTCTCTTTTTACAGCCCAGCCCACATACTCGGCTCCTCTGCCACTAACCTCCTCATTGTGCCTCTTGCTTGTCTATCCTGCTGTCAACCCCTGGCTACATCCTACCTTTGCCCTGGAATACCTTCCTTCCTCACATCCTCCAAACTGGCTTTCTTCCCCTCTTCAAAGCCCTACTGAGAGCTCACCTCCTCCAGGAGGCCTTCCCAGACTGAGGTCCCCTTTTCCTCTGCTCCTCCTTCCCTCCCCATTGCCCCTACTCGCTCCTTCTGCTCTACCCCCTCCCCACCCAACAGCACTTGTGTATATTTGTACATATTTATTATTCTATTCATTTTATTAATGATATGTATATATCCAAAATTCTGTTTATTTTGATGCTGCTGATGCTTGTCCAGTTATTTTGTTTTGTTTTCTGTCTTCCCCTTATAGATGGTGAGCATATTGTTGGGTAGGAATTGTCTCTATATGTTCCCGAAATGTACTTTCCAAGTGCTTAGTATAGTGCTTTGAACATAGTAAGCACTCAATAAATGTGATTGAATGAATGAATGAATGAATGAATGAAACTATTAGCCCCATATGAGACAAAGACTGTGTCCAACCTGATTATCTTGTATCTGCAGTGCTTGACAAATAATAATGTTGGTATTTGTTAAGCGCTTACTATGTGCCAAGCACTGTTCTAAGTGCTGGGGTAGACATAAGGGAATCAGGTTGTCCCACGTGGGGCTCACAGTCTTCATCCCCATTTTACAGATGAGGGAACTGAGGCACAGAGAAGTTAAGTGACTTGCCCACAGTCACACAGCCGACAAGTGGCAGAGCTGGGATTCGAACTCATGAGCCCTGACTCCAAAGCCCATGCTCTTTCCACTGTGTCACGCTAGGCAGCCCCAATAGTAAGTACTTAACAAATACCATTATTATTTTCCAAGTGTTTAGTAGGGTGGTCAGCACAAAGAACGTGCTCAATTAATATGATTGAATGCATAAATTATTACCATTATCATCAATTGTACCTAGCCATAGATGGCAGAAGATAGGATTTTAACCTTGTGTTTTCTGATTTAGTAAACACTAAATACATGCCATTGATTGATTGATTTCTCTGTCACATTGCTGTTTGTGGCATGTTATTTATCAATTAATACACATGTAATTAATTTAGGATATTTAGAGCAGGACACCAAGAGGCAGATTTTAAAACAGCAAACTCACCAGTACCAAAAATTATGTCTTGATACCCAAGCAGTCTATATTTCTGGTCACCCCACTTCTTGAACTTCTCTGTAAGTAAATCTCAATCAATAGCAGAACACCAGAGCCCCTGGGAAAGAACAAAAGAGTGAGAAAATATGATTCCTGTTCTTAGGGAACTTGCAATCAAGCTGGGGAGAGAGACACTAAAATAAATGTCTGTGAAGGATAGTTATATATGCAACTACTTTAAAATGTAGAGGAATGAAATGTATCCTTTTGTAACTTCTTGATTCAGTTTTCTACTTTTCATATATTTGATAGATCGTGAAATGCCTGGGTAGCACAATTCAGTTGCTCACTCCCATTCTATGTTATTATTGAAAATAGTCAGTTCTGAGTTAGGAATCCCTCGTAGATGATTTTCTGCAGATTTATTACAGGCTAAAGCATCTAGAATTTTGAATCAATTCATAGCTATCTATAATTTGTTGCTTCCTGGTCTAGTGGGAAGAGCATGGCCCTGAGAGTCAGAGGAAAAGGGTTAAATTCCACGTCTGTCATTTAACTTGCTCTGTGACCTTGGTCAAGAAACTTATCTGCACCTCAATTTTCTCCTCTGTAAAATAGGGATTCAATACTAGGTCCCCTTCCCACTAAGACTGTGAGTCCCCTGTGGAACAGGGATTTTGTCTATACTGATTATCTTATGTCTGCTCCAGAACTTTAATTCATGCAATCCTATTAAGCACTTAATGTGTACAGAGCACTGTAGCAGTGTTTGTCACAGAATACTATTGATTGGTTGACTCATAATCATGATCTTTGATTATCTTCTTCAAGCAAATATATTACTTAGAAAAAACCTATTTTTACTAATGCTTTTTTGAAACCTACAGAAACAATGATGAGATCTTCAGTAATGTTCCTAATCAGTACTTGGGTAAAATTTTTCTGGCAGAGGTAGACCAGTGAGAGACACAAAATAGTTTTTATAATCAGCTCTCTGACATTTGTCCTTTAAACTGGTGAATCAATCTGTGATATATATTGAGACCTTACTTTGGCCTACATAGGTGGACTAAGTGTTTGGGGAAAGTTGGTAAACACAATCCCTGACCACCCTCAGCTGTGATGATTGTTACTAAAATCCAGTGAAGAATCTACTAATCTTATGAGAGTAAGCCTTCCTGAGCTCCACAAATACCATATCAGACTCCAAATAGGGCTCAGAAGTGGCATAAAATGAAGTCTCAGACTGTAGGGTCATCGTGGGCAGGGGATATATCTGCTAATTCTGTTGTAATGTGTTGTCCCAAGCACCTAGTAGAGTGCTCTGCACAGACTAAGTTCTCAATAAATGTGATGGACTGAGTGAGATGTGAAGCAGAAAAGGGAATTGGAACACATTTGGATTGATTCTGTGGAACCTCTGTAGCATCTAAAGGTTAAACGGAAGAGGCAGAATGGTCAGGGAAATAACCAGAATAATTGAGACCAGAACTGTTTCCACTAACCTACCCTACTTGGCCCATGTTATAGATGTTCCATCTAACAAGATAAATATATGAACAGGAAAGAGGCCAAGAATTGATTTAAGGAATTGCTTCCTGGAAAGGATTAGATTTTGGTCTTACATTTTCTTGCCATCTATATTTTATTCTTTTGGAGAGTACAGCTAGTAATCAAAACTTTCAAAACTCTCATGGACTACATTAAGGAGTTTGCCAAATTCGGTAGATTATGAAATTCTATTTTTACTAAAATGCTTTGGAGGAATACAGTTCCAATGTTTAATAAATGAATGTTATTCATATTTATATTTTAATGCCGGTTATATGCTTCTGAGAGCAGGTTCTTTGTTGGCAATAGAAGGTCCAAGGACACTAGTGATATAAAATTGTAGCTGTTAGTCTTCTTAAATCCTTGAAATTCTTCTCTCACTACAACTTAACATGTAATATAGAAGATGTATAACTAAATAGAACAATTGAAAAATAACAAGAAAAATAAGTAAATGAACTGACTTTGATAAGGTTATATCTTATACTGTTTTGTTGTTTAGGCAGTTCACTGCTTAAAATAATGTTTACAAATGTGAAGAAATTAGAAGAAGAGCAAGAATGATTATAGGGCTAGAGGAATTGACACAAAATAAGAGATTTAAGGAATAAAATACAGATAGCTTAGTTCAATGGTGACAGAGAGAAATGAGCCTTCTTATCTGTCTAGAAGTACACAGAACAGTATAAATGCCAAGTTGGAAGAAGGACTATTTAATGGAGTATAAGATATAGAGCCAAAATAATTAATGATCATTTGTGCTTTGGTCGAAACTTAATCCAAAAAATGCCAAACACTTTGCAGCCATAAATACCAGTAGTTAATTCTGAGAAAAAAATGATTAGATTGGAAAACACTGACAAAGCCAATATATCCCTCAAACTTAAACTAAGTAGATTCTGGAGTGCCAGATGCACACAGAAATCTTGAAATTACCCTGAGACCCACTAAAAAAGTGTTCTCTCTTTATGGTAATCGGTCAGCAATCTCCCTCCTATCTTACCATGCTGGTCTCCTATACAGCCTAACTCACACTTTCTTTCATCTAATGCCAATCTACTTGCCGTACTTCGATCTCATCTGTCTTGCTGCCAATACTTTACCTACAATCCTCCCTCTGGCCTAGAACTCTCTCCCTCTTCATATCCAATACATCGTCAATCTCCCCATTTCAAAAGTCCTGCTAAAATTGCATCTTTTCCAAGACGCCTTCCCTAACTAAGCCAAACTTCTCTCACTTCCCCAATTTGGCCTCCTTTTCTAAGTAATCTTTGCACTTAGATCTGTACTTCTTATTGACTTGTTATTCACCACACTCCTAGCCCCAGAACATTTGAGTATGTAGTCTTATACTCTCCCATTTCTTCTATCTGTATCCATTTTAATGTCTGTCTCCCATCTAGACTGCAAGCTCCTAAGCACTTAGTGCATGAGGTGCTCAGTAAATGCCATTGATTGACTGATGGCAGATAGGTCCTTCAGTTTGATGATAACATTGCTAATGGTAAGATTGCAACCATAGGTAAGAGAGTAGAAAAATCCACTTCAAGTTAAAAGCCCACTCTTCACAGTGTCGGGTAGGAAGCTCGGAAATATGGACACTTCTTTATAAGCTCCCTTTTCTGGGAGACACCTGTAGTCATATTAAAAAAATGGATTACCTTACATCCCTACTTCATATTACATTCTTATTTCGATGAAGTAGGGATGTAACACTCTCATTCTAATAATAAATAAAGTACTGGCTGTTGGAGGAGGACAGAAATTGAAGTGCCAATGTATTATGGATAGAATATGACTGGAAATCCGTCATCAACTCCATGGAGGCCAGCAGATACAAGACAAGGCTACCCAGCTTCCAGTAGATGTCATTCCTTGATGGGTTAACTAGTAATAGTGGTAGTAGTAGTTGTCAAAGAAATCTTAACTGTAGTAGTAGTATTAGTAAGGTATCAATCAATCAGTGGTATTTACTGTTTGCTGATTCTGTGTAGAGAACTGTACTAAGTGCTTGGGAGAATACAATACAACAGAGTTGATAGACATGTTCCCTGCCCACACTGAGCTTACACTCTACACAGGGAGACGGAGATGAATATAAATACATAATTTCTAGCATTTATAAATATAGATGTGTACACAAATGTGTACAAGTGCTATGGGGCTGAAGACATCTTCCTTTGCATTAAGTATATATTATATTTAAATGACAATGAAGACATGGATCGGAAACCTACGTCCAATGTATTTTATTAAGAGTTTTGAAAAACATGACAGAAGCATGAACTGTGTCCCCTGCCCATGATCAATCAATCAATCAATGTTTTTCATTCAAAACATATGGTGTGCAGAGCACTATACTAAGCAGTTGGGAGAGACAATACAACAGAGTTGTAAGACACATGCCCAGCCCACAGGGACTTACAGTCTAGATGAGGAAACAGACAATAAAATGAATTATGGATATGTGCATAAGTGCTGTGGGGCCAAACGTGGAGTGAATTTCAAGTCTTAAAGGGTACAGATACAGTTATATAGGTGATGCACCAGGAAGAGTGGTTAAGGCTTAGTCAAGGAAGCCCTTTGGGAGATACAATTTTAATAAGGCTTTGAATGTGGGGACACTGGCATTCTGTCATGTATGAAGGGAGAGAGAAAGAATCTGGACAAAGGGTCGATGACAATAGTTAGATCAAAGTACAGTGAGTAAGTTAATTTGGAGGAGCTAGGGGCATGTAGTAGGGGGTTGTAGTAGGAGTTCAGTGAAGTTAAGAAAGGAAGGGGGTGAACCAATTAAGTGCTTTAAAGCCAATTTATGATTGTTGAACAGGAAGATGGGTAACCTTTGGAGGTTTCTAAGGAGTGGGGAGATGTGTACTGAATTTTTCTTTAGAAAAATAATCTGGGCAGCAGAGTTAAGTATGGACTGAAGTGAGGAGACATAGGAGGCAGGGAGGTCATCAAGGAGCCTGATGCAGTAGTCAGGACAAGATATGATAAGTGATTTGATCAGCATAGTAGTTTGGATCGAGATGGAGGGGTGGATTTAAGTGATTTTGTGAAGGTAGAGCTGAGAAGATTTGGTGACTGGCAGGATATGTGGGTTGAATGAGAGGGATAAGTCAAGTATAATGTCAATAATACTGGTGGTATTTGTTAAGTGCTTACTATGTGCAAAACACTGTTCTAAGCACTGGGGGAATAAAAGGTGATCAGGTTGTCCCTCATGAGGCTCATAGTTTTTAATCCCCATTTTAAAGATGAGGTAACTGAGGCACAGAGAAGTTAAGTGACTTGCCCAAAGTCACATAGCTGGCAAGTGGTGGAGCCGGGATTCGAACCCATCACCTCTGACTTCCAAGCCCGGGCTCTTTCCACTGAGCCACAGTGCTTCTTCTCATGAGAGAGAGGATAACAGTGTTGACTACAGTGATAGATACTACAGGGGAAGAACAGGGCTTGGGTGAGAAGGTGAGAAGTTCTGTTTTGAATGTGTTAAGTTTGAGGTGTTGGTGGGATATCCAAGTAGAGGTGTCCTGAAGGCAGGAGGAAATTCAGAATTGCAGAAAAGGAGGTCCCAGGTTAGTGAGGTAGATTTTGAAATAATACTTGTAGAGATGTTAGTTTAAACCTTAGGAGGGAATGTTTTCTCCAAGTGAGTGGGTGTATATGGAGATGGAGACTAGAAGGAGATGCAGAACTAAACCATGAGGGACTCTTACATTTAGAGGGGGTGGGAGGCAGGAAAGGAGCCCATGAAAGAAACTCAGAATGATTGGCCAGAGAGATAAGAGGAAAACCAAAAGAAGGCAGTGCCAATGATGCAAAGATTGGATAATGTTTCCAGGAGAAGGGGATGGCCCTGGTGGCAAACACAGCTGGACTATATTCATTCCAGTGGATTTTAGGAGGCTAAAGTAGTGTAAGTATAATTACTATTCCTCATTTACTAAAATCAGCTCTTGTTTTTTGCTCTGAAATTTATTATACTACAATACTATTTCACTAAATGATGTTTTTTGAAACATGGAATCAAGAATAACGAAGTTATTTGTGAACATAAGTTCTTTGATTAATAAAATATATCAGTTGTACTGTAAATAAATGATTGTAAAAACTTAATAATAATGTTCAACAAAGTAATGGTCTTTTAATTTTAAGCTATTTGAGGGCAGAAAAGCAGCTTGCCTTAGTGGAAGGAGAGAAGACCTAGGTTCTAATCTGCTTGGTGAATTTGGGTAAATCATTTTACTTCTCTGGACCTCAGTTTCCTCATCTGTAAAATGGGGATTAAATGCTACTCCCTCTTATTTAGACTATGAGTCCAATATGAGTCAGGGATTGCATCCTCTCTGATTATCCTGAATCTTGAAACTAGTACAGGACAGCAAATAGAAAGCATTTACCAAGTACCATAATAATAATTAATCATTATAATATATAATAATTACTAATAATCAGTAATTGACTTCTCCCAATTACTGCAGTGTATAGCCCATATTAAGTGTGCAGTAAATACTACTGATTAATGTAAATATCAATCAGTTGGATGAAATAATCTGCCAATCTTATATTTATTAAGTGCTTACTATGTACAGGTCACTTTACTAAGCTTTGGGAGAGTGCAATGTAACAGAATCAATGTACACTTTCACAGGTCACAAGGAGTTTATACTCTAGTAGAGAAGCAGTGTGGTCTAGTGGAAAGAGAACTGGGAGTCAGAAGATCTGGATTTTTAATCCCAGCTCCACTACTTGTCTGCTGTGTGACCTTGTACAAGTCACAATTTCTCTTGCCTCAGTTACCTCATCTGTAAAATGGGGATTAACACTGTGTGCTCCAAGTGGGACATGGACTGTGTCCAAACTGATTAGCTTTTATCTAACTCAGCATTTAGTACAGTGCCTGGCACAAAGTTATAGTTTAATGAATAACATTAAACTAGAAGGGATACAGACATTTGAATAAATTATGGACATGTACATAGGTTCTGTGGGCGTGACGATGAGGTAAATAAAGGATTTAAATCCAAGTGCATTGCAGAAGGAAGTAGGAGAAGAGGAAATGAGGATTTAGTTAGGGAAAGGCAGACAGAATGGAATATACAAAAACCATATGTTTTTACCTAATACAATATTTTCTTTCTTTTATAGTTAGAAATATGCCTTACTACTTAAAAGAATGACACTGATTATTTTGTAGAAGTTTTGAGGTAGAGCACTGAAAAGGAAAATCTATAGGAAAGGAAGAAATCTGTAAAATAATTCATAATGGAAAAAAACAGTACAAAATTTCCTCCTATAGAAAGTCTACCAACTCTAGAAGAGTCACTTCTCTAATATATTTCGGCAATGACAATGAATAATGCCGAAAAGCTGAATTGTAATTATATGTATGAAGTGACAGTTAAGGTTACAATTCTGTGAAATAGTCAGAAAATAACTTCAAATCCCCCAAAGGAAATCCTTATAGCATTTGAGTTGATAATTATATTTCATCAAATATGTGTTTGGTAATACCATAAAAAACAATTTATATGAATCTTTATCGAACACACAATATGATTTGCAGGAAAAGTTCTTGCAGCTAGCTGAAGGTTCTAGAGATGAGTGTTGACTCTTTGAATGATGATAATAACAATGTCTTGAATTTTTATAGTATTTCTATTTCTACATTTATTTCTCCATATGAGACAGAATTAGTGTGAGTTCCCCGAGGTTACACAATAGGCTAGCAGCAGAGATGAGACTAGATCCCAGGTTTCCTGACTTGCAGTCCTGTTCTCTTGACCTTACATGAGCCTCCATGAAATCATCTCACATATCACTGCACAGACTTATGGAAGATGTTTCTGCCTTGTTGTCTGAGGGCTCTAATCTCAAAGGAATACCCAGAAAGCAGTGAATGGCCAATTTCTTCATCGATATCACAGGCAGGCCCTTCACTCACCTTCCTTATAGAAATTCCAGCCAAGTGTAGGGGGCATTGGACAAGAAGGAAAAAAAAATATGTAACTATGAGGAGGGGATGCACAAATTTGCCCTCATCAAGCATGATTGTTGCTGTTGTCATGATTGTTGCTAGTGACAATGATTGTTGTTCAGAACAAGAACAACAGTGAAAAAAAGAGACTGGGGTAATATGAGGAGAGTTATACCAAAGGTAAAATTTCAGCCAGGAGAAGCCCTTCACCTGTGTTTTGTCACACATTGAGCAAAGGCATATTCACTAATAACCGAGAAGAAAATCAGGTAGTCAAGATTAGCTTAAGTCAAAGATCAGACTGTGGACTCAAAAATGTCATCTTAAAAGGGAATGAAACCAAATAGTGGGTTTTAGTGTGACTAAATAGGGAATAAGGTGCTCTGTTATTTAAATGATTTAATTGATTAAACGTGAACTAAGCCAAAAAGACTAGGCAAGGCCAGAACCCAGTAAACAGGTTTTACAAATTATTTCTCTATGTACTTCCTAAGGAATGGAATAAGTGTTTTAGGAATAGTGATGTTGGTAGTAGTAATAGTGTAATTATAGTTGCTGATGGTGCAGTGCAATACACTAGGTGTGTGGGAAGCACATAAAAATAATGGCTTGAAAGAGAAAAAGGTATGGAGCAAATTATGGCAGTGATAATCAGTGATGTAAGGAGAATAGAAAAGAATACAATGTACAACTATTCTAAAAATTCATTTTTGCATGTGTTTTTTCACTATAGACTTTGGTCAATCCTTCAGTGTGCTTAGAAATATAGCCTCTTGTGAAGTAATTCCCATGTGTATACCAAAAATGGCAATTCAAAGTCTCATTAGTCTAACTGTGCAGCCATTAGTATAAAGAGCCTAATAGTAAATAAAATTATTCTTCTTATCACCAGTGTTAAAAGCTTCAAAGGAAGGGAGGGAGGGGTCAATATTTTTCCTCAAATAATCTTTTTTTTTAGTGTTGTATTGTTAATTGTAAAATAAAAAATAGAAAACAGGGAAAATACAATTGTATTTGAAAATTGCTGCTTTAGTTATTTTTCTGACTTCATACTCTTAACTTAAAAGTGCCTGAAGATGAGCTGTTTTGTTCCTAGATAAGAGAGAGATTGATAATGATTTTGATTAAATGTGAGTGTTACTTGGTTCCGGTATATCAAGGAATAATGAGTTTCCTAATCATGTGTTTTCAGCATTTAGAATAATTGAGTTTACAATTAATGCACTTCACAGTGCTCAGTGGATGGACAATAATGAAGAAGGGGAACAATTTGGGACAGAAATACATTTTCCCAAACAGATAACGTAAGTCATATTTAATAATGATTGAAGCTTTGTTCTCTGGAGAATGGTTTTGTAGATAATTAATGGATCATATCTTGATGAACAGTTGTGTAGTACTCAAATGTTTCCTGGTTTCATTCTTTCAAATATTGGATAAACTGTTACAATGATAATGAACTTTCCAAATCTTTCAAAATATGAACTTCTATTGTTTATGCAAATTGCATTTTTGTTTGATTATGCTGATTCTGTTGTCACCTTATAAACAGCATACTGATTACAGGAAAACAACATCAGGAATCATCATTGTCCTTTGGAAGTAAAATTGAATTTGCGTGGAGAGTCTTGCAAGAAAATGAAAGAAAAAAACCCTTTGTTACAGTATCATTCAAGTTTTGCTCAGTAGTTATTCTGTATCACCTGTATTGTTTTAATTTACTTATTCAAAAGACTCAACTCCCCTCCCTCACACAGCCCAAGCAAACAAAAAACAAGACAGCACATAGATTGAACCATTTTCTTTAGCAATTTTCTGGATTGATGGATTGATTGACATCATATGCAAATTTTTTGTGGAAATCTGCAGAATTTGCAGTTTAAAATTAAAGGTATCAGTGGTGTAGACAACTAAACAAATGTCCATTAAGTGCATATACATTCAAATAATATAAAACATGTACTAATCAATCAGTGATAGTCACTGAATACTTACTGTTTGCCAAGCACCACACTA
The DNA here is from genome assembly GCF_004115215.2 of Ornithorhynchus anatinus. Taxonomy (NCBI): domain Eukaryota; kingdom Metazoa; phylum Chordata; class Mammalia; order Monotremata; family Ornithorhynchidae; genus Ornithorhynchus; species Ornithorhynchus anatinus. The sequence goes on along the minus strand of NC_041737.1, from coordinate 23,488,711 downwards.
GGAAATTGGGAAAGAACAACATAGCAGAGATGGTAGATATGTTAATAGCTAACTAAGAGTGAGCTCAAAGTCTAGAGGGGGAGACTGATATTAAAAAAAATACTGATGGAAGAATGGGAAAGAATAGGGAGATGTATTTAAGTGCTGTGGAAGTGTAGGGGCAGAATGATGACCAAGTTCTTAAGAGATACAGATCATCCAAATGCATAGGGAACCTAGAAGGGAGAATGAATGGGGGAAATAAGGACTAATCAGGGAAGACCTCTTGAAGAGGTATGCTTTTAATAGGGCTTTTTTATCTGTAATTTTATTTATTTATATTGATGTCTGTTTACTTGTATTAATCTCTGCCTTCACCCCTCCCCCCACCCCAACCTCCTCTAGAATGTGAGCTTACTGGGGGAAGGGATTGTATGTACTCTCCCAAGCGCTTAGTACAGTGCTCTGCACATAGTAAGCACTCAATAAATACAATTGAATGAGTGAATGAAGGATGGATATGAATGGGGAGTGAATTACAGACCAGAGAGAGAATGTAGAAAAGAGGTTGGGAGGTTGAGAGCAAAGCAGACAAAACTGAAGTAGATTGACATTAGAAGAGTGAAGTCTGTGGGTAGTGAAAGATCATCAAGGTAAGGTAGGATGGGGCTAGTGATTGTATAATGCCTTAAAACCAATGGTGAGGAGTTCCGTTTTATGTGGAAAGGGATAGGTAGTGTTCTACATTTTTGAGCAATGAGGAGATGCAGACTGAATGTTGTTTTAGTTTGATGATCTGGGCAGTAGAGTGAAGTATGAACTGGAGAAGGCAGAAACAGGAGGCAGGGAAGTCAGCAAGGACGTTGAAGGCAGGATATGGTGATTGATTTGATCAGCATGGTAGCAGTTCAGCTGTAGAGCTTAACTAAGTACTAGAACAGTGTTTTGCACACCGTAAGAGCTCTATAAATACTATTGAAGGAATGAATGTAGAGGCAGGATCCAATTCTAAAGCTATTGTGAAACTAGGAGCATTCTTGACAAATACAAAGGCCTCTTGTTTTGTCTTATGCCGTTGAGTCATCTCCGACCCATAGGAGATGGATACATCCCCTCCAGAGCCCCACCTCCGTCGCAATTTTTCTGGTAGTTTATCCACAGAGTTTTCTTGGTACAAATACAGAAGTGTTTTGCCACTGCCTCCTTCCACACAGTAAACCTGAGTCTCTGCCCTCTACTCTCTTCCATGCTGTTGTTGCCTAACACAGGTGAGTTTGTAAAAAAATTGCCTTCCATTAGCTCGACACTGCCCAAGCTAGGAATAGAATGGATTTGCCTCTGCTTGACTCCAGTAGTCAAGACTGGTAGAGTATTGGAAACTCTCCAGGTGTGATCCTGAGAGGGGAATAAAGGCCTCCACTCCATCCTCATTCTCCTCAGCTTCTCAGCTGCCTGCAACTAATCTCTTTGCAGGTGATCCCCAGATCTACATCTTCAGCCCTAATTAGTCATGGGGAGAAAGGGCTTGGGAGAGAATATGAGGAATTCCATTTTGGACATGTTAAGTTTGAGGTGTTTGCAGGACATAATAATGTTGGTATTTGTTAAGCGCTTAGTATGTGCAGAGCACTGTTCTAAGTGCTGGAGTATACAGGGTAATCAGGTTGTCCCACATGAGGCTCACAGTCTTCATCCCCATTTTACAGATGAGGAAACTGTGGCACAGAGAAGTTAAGTGACTCACCCACAGTCACACAGCTGACAAGTGACAGAGCTGGGATTCGAACCCATGACCTCTGACTCCCAAGCCCAGGCTCTTTTCAGTGAGCCATGCTGCTTCCCTACAGGACATCCAAGTAGACATGCCCTGAAGGCAAGAGGAATTGTGAGACTAAAGAGGAGAGAGATTAGAGTGTAGGAGGCAGAGGTGTAGCCCATAAAAGACTGAGAATGACTGGTCAGAGAAAAAGGAGAACCAGGAGAAAACAGTGTCAGAGAAGCCAAGATTTTATTGTTTTTCCAAGGGTAGAAGATTGCTGAGGGGGTTAAGGATGTAGCATGTAAGATATGAACTTTGAGAGAGTGGTTTCTGTGGAGTGAAAGGGGGAAGAAACCAGATTTGAAGCCAACAAGGAGAGAATGGAAGGAGAAGAACAGGAGACAGCAGGAGACCACTCATTCCAGGAGTTTGGAGAGGAATAGTAGGAGAGAGATGGGGTGATAACTGGAGATAGCCAAGGTGTCAAGGGAGGGGTTTTTTTTTAGGATAGGGGAGATGCAAGCTTGCTTGAAACCAGTGGTGAGTGAACAGTTGAAGATGGCAGTCAGGGAGGCAGGAAGAGAAGGGACAAGTGCTTTAATTAAGTGTGAAGGGATAGGGACAGGTACAGGTGGAGAGGATGGGTTCTTGAGGGGATACGGAGATATCTACTTGAGTTACTGCTGAGAACTATGGGAGAATTGAAGGAGGGACAGGAGAGGAGCAAAGAGATTTCAGGGACATCACACCCAGTGGTTTCAATTTTTTCAATAAAGCATATGGCCAGATCATTAGGGGCAAGGGCTGTGGATAAGTGGTACACTTTTGACAAAGGGATAAAGCAGCGGATGAAGTGAGTTCAGTAGAGAGGTAGTGTTGAAGGTGTCAGTTTGATCCTCAGGAAGTTAGTCTGGTTATGGATACTTAATAGGGAATAATAACTTGAGAAAATTGGATGAGGTCGAAAGATCAGAAGTCTCTGTGGGCAAGAGGAGAGATTTGCAGGAGGGAGTGTGTGGGAAAGGGAGAAAACAGGTGAGGAGTTTGTGGTTAGGTCACTGTGCCTTGATCCCATCTATATTGCTGCCAAACCCTATTTCAAGTCCTGCCTCTGGCCTGGAACGTCCTCCCTCCTCAAATCCGACCGATAATTACTCTCTCCCCCCCCCCCCCAACTTCAAAGCCTTATTGAAGGCACATCTCCTCTTAGAGGCCTTCCCTGACTAAGCCTCCCTTTCCTCTTCTCCCATTCCCTCTGTGTCTCCCTTTGTTCTTCCCCACTCCCAACTCCACAGCACATATGTACATATCTGTAATTTATATATATTTATCTCTGTCTCTCCCACACCCAGGCTGTAAGCTCATTTTGGGCAGGAAATGTGTCTGTGTGCTGTTGCATTTTACTCTCCCAAGTGCTTAGTTCTGTGTTCGGCATACAATAAGTGCTCTATAAATATGATTTAATTAATTAATTAATTAATTAATTAATTTAGGGGATGGCACGGGGATAGGAGAAAATAGGGCAACAATGGGAATGGCGAGGAAGGGATATTATTAGAGGGATGGGATTTGGGAGTCGTAATGAGGTCAGAGCTGTTTGGGAGAGAACAATGGGATTGGTAGCATAAATCAGCAACTCCTTCACATCAAAACACCTTTAGCACTCTCCCAAGTCTGAGTGCTGAATATCTACTGAATCTCTGTTCTAGGTATGCAGAGAAGCATGTGGTGTATTTGTAAATAATGTGAAAGATTTGTAGATTATAAATCAATAGACTTCTGAAATTGATGTGGAATACTATCCAGAATGGATTATTTTAAAATTTATATCTAATTTCCTTGACATTTTCCCCTTTTCCCATTTAAGTCTAAAGGATACCTTATTTTTTTTTAAGTTTTCACAATTTTTGCTTGCAACAGTAAAAGAATCCTGTCTCCAAACAGACATTTCTTTTAGAGGATCAAATCTATTTGTTTTTGTTCTTTCTGTCTTTTCCCAGCAGATATCCTGGAGATTGATCACTAGACAGCTATTAATTAGGTGGTGTGTTTCTGTGTCAGCTTGCCTCTTCCAATTTCACGAATGAGGATGCTTCACTGTGATCATGCACGTAGGGAGCAGGTGGTAGTCATACAGAAGTGGGAAAAGATTCAAAGAGCAGAAAATCCTCCAATGCTCTAAATTTCTCCACCAATGTTTCCGTCTCCACTATGATTTTTAAAAATATTTCAAAGGGACTGGTTGAAAGAATCACTAAAATAATGATATTCTGGCTGCTTCTTGGATACTTCCAAGACAAAAGCAACAAGATATAATGAATCTGACTTTAAAGAAAACAATAGCCACTGAAAAATGAGCACTGCTCTCTACTTCAAACTTTATATTATGTATAAATGATACTGCTGTCACTCCTATTTAAAAACCTCAACAACTTATTCATCTACACTGATATTTCATAGAATATTGCTGTGAGATTAAATATAAATTTAAATAATTAGAACTTCAAAATCAGAGGAACTGCTTATTCCAATTTTCATTTTTACCTAGACACTCCTATACTAGACACCAAGGTGAAACTATGGATTATGTTAGTCACTCCCAACTATATTGATAAAATATGATAAATCAAAAGCATTCATTTAGAGTTTTTAGATATTATGAGTTTATGTACACATTTTCTATGATAACCAAACCCTTTAATCACAAACAACTGAATGGAAAACAGTTCTATTTATTGAATTGGATTTATTCTTATGGGGAAATAATTATAAATCTGTGGATTTATAGTAGGCTTTAAAACTTTATATTTAGTAGTCCATCTGGGTGTGTGAGATTATATCAAATTAACTTGGTTTACAGAATATTTCAGAATAATATTAGCTGAAGAGGATAAATGATAATGTGTATGTATTAAATATGTATGAACCATACAATCTAAAAAAGCTAAGAAGTACAAAATATATGAATAGCACAAGTTCCTTTCAAAACTATAGCAAAGTAACAGTTTTCTTAATCAAAAGCCCAGTTCACAAATTAGTGGTGCATTATAATGAAATAAAAAATGCAGTGCTTATTGGTGACCTGGCAGATCATCTTTGATTTTTTGTACTTGAGGATATTACAATACAGTCAGAGAAAGAACAATTCAAGAAATTAATTGGACTGTTGTTTCAGTCTTAAATTTTATATTCCTGATTCTAACAGCTGCATGACAATCTTTTATAAATAATTAAATGATGTAGTGATCTGACAAGCTTCATAATGTAACTTATGTGCTAATTTAACTGGCCTTGCTGTATTATTACCTTCATTCATTTGTTTAATGAAACTTTCAGTCATATAATGGAACTATAAAGGCATTTAAGATGGATACAACTGTAGCTTTTTGAGTTTTCTATTCTAAATGTGCTTAGTCATGAATTTTAAAATCATATTTTAACTGTGCGTACACTAATGAAATGGAGCCCAAGTGATCGATGTGGAGCATTTCCTTTGAAAAGTCACTATTTTTTTCCTTAACTAAAACAGAAGATAAAGTGTATTAGACATTTCTCCTTAAATCACAATTTATTACTTCAACCTAATTGGTTTGTTGAGGATGACTCTGGGACCAGAACTATTTGCAGGGAAATGAGCAATTCATCAACCATGCCTTGCATATCCTTAAGACCAAAGGGATGTTTATCAAAGCGTATCTTGTAGAATACAAAACAAGCTAAGAAACACACAGGGTAAGATGTAGGGGACTAAGGTTATTAGACTGAAAGCAAACCAACGACCTCTATACATCTTTGAAGATGGCATTTGGACTCAGTGCACCATCCCATCAAACCAGGGAAAAGCAGAGATGGCTCTCTCCTCACTAAAAAGAGGGACAACCCGGGAGATGGCAACGCTGCTTCAAAAATCTCCTTATCATTATTTCCATCACTGAAAATAAGGCTCCTTGAAGCATATTTTGCCTGCCAGCATGTGGAACCTTGCCCCTTTCCATCACTTAGAGCCACAAGAAAGAGAGAAGCTTCTGGCAATTATAGCCTATAATCGGGGATTTACAAGCATGAAAGGCACACACTGCTGACCCCCCTGCTCAGATGCTTTTTTCAGCGTATGGGATGTTGGAAAATACCACTGAATTTCAAAAATAGCACTTAGACCATAAATCTTATGTAGAAGAGACACTGGGACTAGAAGAGTCACTACTGTACAGTGACTGCCACATAGTAACCATTTAACAAGTACCATTAAAAAACAAAGCAAAAAAAGAAAAGCACCATTATCACCACCTCCACACAGAAAAGAGAGAGGAGAGGCTGTGGAAACATATAGGATCTCCCTGCTTTTAAGATTCTCCTGGTCCAACAAGTCAAATAGCAGAGAAAGAAAACTAAATCAACAGGAGGGCCCCATTCATTCAATAGTATTTATTTATTGAGCGCTTACTATGTGCAGCGCAGAGTGCAGAGTACATTCCAAGCGCTTGGAATGTACAAGTGGGCAACTTGTACATTAGGGATCGGTGAAATGGTTAGCATATTGTGGTTACCCACACTATGTTAGTGGGAAAAGAAGTAGGGAGATCAGGCCAGGATCTTAGCAATTATAGAGAAAATCACTGAGAGAAAGTGAAGTCAGCAGGGAATGAAGAAGTCTGCAGACAGGTAGAAGAGGTGAAGACCCACTCAGGGGAAACAAGGCTATAAAATTTTGCCCCAATTCATAGACCTATCCAGAGAAGGCCAACCCTGTTTCACAGTATTTTTAAAGAGCCTTGTATTTTTTTCAGATCAACAATTATCTCATTTTATCCTTACAACACCAACATGAGGTACAGTAGAAGTCATTCAAGCTCTCTATGCTCCAATTTACAGAGGAGAAAACTGGTCCAGAGAGGATAAGTAATAATGGTAATTTGAATCACAGAATTTATTACTTACTCTGTGTCAAGATCTTGGGTAGATACAGGATAATTGGTAAGATACAGCCTTGTCTTACATGAGACTCATAATCTAAGATATAAGGATTGCAGGTATCTTGTTCCCATTTTACAGATGAGGAAATTAAAGCAAAGGGGGTGGTCTAATGATTTTCCCACAGTAGTAAAGCTGGAACTAGAATTCAAGTCTCGTAGCATCCAGATCTGTCCATCCTAAGAGACGTCACTAACACAGAATAATAAGCTGCTTTGGGGGTAAATGTGCCACATTGGTTCATGGAGGTCTTGCACTGCTGGAGTGAAAAGAATAAAAATAATTTTGGTATTTGTTAAGCACTTACTACATGCCAGGCAATTTACAAGTGCTGGGGTGGATACATGCAAATTGGGTTGGACACAGTCCCTGTCCCACATTGGATCCATAATCTAAATACCCATTTTACAGATGAGATAACTGAGACACAGAAAAGTGAAGTGACTTGTCCAAGATCACACAGCAGACAAGTTGCGGAGCTAAGATTAGAACCCAAGACATTCTGACTCCCAGCCCTATGCTCCATTGACTACACCATGCTGCTTCTAACATACTCCCACAAGTGGCAGAAAATAATCATACACTGGTTGTAAGTATTGTATGTTTAGTATGGTTCTCCACCAAGTGCAAATTAAGTGGAATCAGTAATTAGTTATCACGTCAGATTATGTTAGAGATGGCACAAGCAATACTTCATCTCTTCTTTTCGGCTACTGCAAGCAGAGTATTCATTTGATATCAGCAGCCTCATCACAAACAGGAAAGCTGAAGACCTCCTGGAATTTGACCAAGATTAACTCACAGTTGAATGAGTCATTGTAATAATGCAGTGACAGCAGCAAGATCAGATGATAAAAGCTGCTACAAGGCATTCTCTGAACTAACAATGTGTCCCATGTTACATTATCCAACTGCTAGAATTTGGAGCCCAGCTGTTGCAGTAGGAATCCAAGTGCCCCAGATCCTATAATCCTGGCCTGGCTTCAGTTTCCAACTGGCTGCTCAGATATCAGGAGGGAGTTGTTAAAGGCCAAGATAAGGACTAACTCACACCCGATCCCCCAAAGCTGTGAGGAACATTACTAGATTGTGCTCATATCTGTCTCTGAAATTCTGCACTGCTGAAGAATTTACAGAAGTAGTGGATTATGGCAACATCTCAAACCTGGATTCCACTTTCAATGGAAGCAGAAGATTTCTTCTTTTGTAGATAGCACTGTTTTCCAATATGTTGGTGACTAGATAGAGCAATGTCCTACATGGTCAACCATTATGGTTGAACTCTAGCTAGCAAGTCTGGATCCTTGAAAGTGAGTCTGTGTTGGGTCTGGAAGCTGATCATCCTTTCAAAACATAACCCTTCAGTCAATACTGGAGACAGGAAGTTCAACTCTAGTTGGAGTTTCTAAGAAATACCCTCACTACACATGGGGTTTAGGATTTGAAGCCCACTGAGGTGTGGAAACAGAATTTAAGGTGGACTTTTTTGTGTGTCTATAAAGCGTTTTCCTAGAAACAACACTGGGGGTGGTGTCAGGGAGTAGGAATTTCATGTTGCAAGCAATCATCACTCCTACACCCCAAAATTAAGGAATGCAAGTGGCAGTCCAACCCACCCCAGTGTTGAGAGTCACCGCATTGGAAAAGGAGATATAGTAGAGGATAGAATTGACCATATTACTGAAATTCAAACAACCACAGGATATCACAGATCTCTGCAGAAATATGTTCCTGTGCCAGCCTAAAATTGCTAACTTCTTTTAAAGGTATTTTGTTAAATGCTTACTATGTGCCAGGCACTGTACCAAAAGCTGGGGTGGATACAAACTAATCATGTTGGACAAAGTCCATGACCCACATGGGGCTCACAGTCTTAATTCCCATTTTATAGATGAGGTAACTGAGGCACAGAAAACTGAACTGATTAAAGTCAGATGAATTTAGTCCAAATCATCCCAGTCTTATATAAACCTCACAAGACTGTGAAGTTTCCCTGTTGTACAAGCTCTTTTTTCTGATGCTTTCTGATGCTTATAGCTTTTATGCTACAAGCTATAGAATGGCACAAGAATTTGTCCTTTTGCTCCCACCTGGAACCCAAGTAAGTCATTATATTGATGTTGGATTTTTTAAATTGTCTTGTCCTCTCCAAAAACCACCCAACCACCCACAGAGCTCCCCTCCATCCTCACCCTATGCCTCACCCCATAGTACTTGCACCCTTTATTTAGTCATGCCACCCTATTAGCACCTGTCCCTTATGCTGAAGCATTTTCCTTTTAGCCAAAACAAACTGGGACCCTATTAGTTGTGCTGGGGGAGGGAATAGGACTGGAGAGAAGAGGCAGCCTGGGGAGCAACTGGGTAAAGCATGACGTCTGACACTCATTTAAGGAACAAGGCACTCTACATTTGCTGTGACTGAGCCTTTCCAAAGGAAAAACTAAAAACAATTTAAAAAAAATCTCAACCCTCGATGTGTCTTTGCGGCACCACTGCATTCAACTTTCATTTTATCAAAGCAAAGAGGGATTAGAAAAGGGTATACTTTTGTTTCTAGTACATAATGCCTTTCATATTTTTTCCTGGCTAATTCATCATTTGGTAATAATTTTCAAAAATTAAAGCAGAACTCTTGGTCCAGTGGTGCTGGGATACGATTTTCAGTACACTTGATACAAAGGCTCATTTCACACACAGCTGTATGAATGAACTTTACCATCGACTTTAAAGCTCTAAGTCACCTTTCCCCCTCCTATCAATCAATCAATCATGTTTATTGAGCACCGCCTGTGTGCAGAGCACTATACTAAGCACTTGTGAGAGTACAAGAGAACAATATAATTGACATTTTCGCTACCTACCTTGTTGGTTTCATATTGAAAGCATAACCTGCATACTTCTCTCCTCTAATCCCAATTTACTCACTGTACCTAAATCTTACCTATTTTACCAAAAATCTGTCTTCTACAGCTTGGCTTTAGTCTAGAACACCCTCCCTATTCATATCCAAAAGGCGATCACTCTCCTCACCTTCAAAACCTTATTAAAAGCTCATCTCCTCCAAGAGGCCTTCTCCAATCAAGCCTATCCTTTTTTCCCACTCCCTTCTGTGTCATCCTTCCACTTAGATTTGCACCATTTATTCATCCCTCCCCCCAGGCCTACAGCACTTATGTACATAGCCAAAATTTGTTAATTTATATAAATGTTTTTGATTCTCTCTAGACGCTAAGCCCCTTGAGGACAGGGAACATGTCTACAAATACTGTTATATGGTACTCTTCCAAGCACTCAGTTCAGTAATCTGCCCATTGATTGATTAATTGATTGACTCTGAATACTGACTTGGCACTGAAATTATGTATTTTCTCGAATATTTATGCTTTACTGGAATCCTTGGCTACCATTTAGTCATTTATTACATGAGTACCTCTATATTGTAAATTCCTCTAAAGTGAAAGTGTAAGTGGGCAAGGAACGTGCCTACCAAACTGATGTACTCTCCCAGGTGCTTAGTACATATATGCTAAGTACTCAATGAATGCCATTGCTTGAATGATTAATGATTGATACTCTATGTTTATGGGCAGTTTATATTCTCCCCTTTATTTTTGATTGAGAACCTTTATTCTTGATTGAGAAGCATCTTGGCTCAGTGGAAAGAACATCAGCCTGGGATCAAGAAGACCTGGGTTCTAATCTCAGTTCTGCCACATTTCTGCTATGTGACCTTGGGCAAAATACTTAACTTCTCTGTTCCTCTGTTACCTCATCTGTAAAATAGGGATTAAATCTTCCTCTCCAGTTGAGACTGTAAGCCCTATGTGGCATATGTATTGTGTCCAATATCAATCAATCAACAAATTGTATTTTTTGAGAGTTTACTTTGTTATATTGTTATAGAGTACTCTCCCAAGCATTTAGTACATTCCTCAACACAGTCACCTTACCAACCCACAGTGAGCTTAGAGAATGATTATTTTGTATCTACCCCAACACTTGGAATAGACTTAGATATGTAGTAAGCACTTAACAAATACTAAAATAGGTAGATAGAGAAATAAGTAGTACTGTCTACTGTACTGGCTACTTGTACTGTCCCAAGGGCTTGATACAATATTCTGCAGTAGCACTTGCTTAATAAATACTATTGACTGATCTTAGGGCTCTTTCCTTACATTGGTCTTGCACTTTAATGTCCATAAAACCTTTAGTGCTCTCACTTCTATTTAACACCTCTCTTCCTCAAGCTTTGAAGTAATTTGATTGACTTGAGTAGAATAGTGTAAATATTGACAAATCAGTTTAGGATAGACTACTTAAGGGCACTTGGCTTTATTTACATTGTTATCCTGGATCTCCAATTTGTAATTTATTGTTTATTTTCCATGGCAATTATGAGTCTGCCCCAGTTTATATTTTGTGGAACAGGGATTACTAATCTGTTTGCTTTTTATCTACTGGTTTAATGGTTGGCATAATTATGACTAGATAATATCAGATCTGTAAGCATATTAACAAGGTGCCTTTTTGCTGGACAGAAGATAATATTTATATTATCTTGAGATAACTAATGACAATTAGTTATTTCTATATGCACATATAAAATAGCTAATTTTTTATTTTTGGTATGTATTCATTTTACTGATCATAAAATGTTTTGTAAATACATTTTTAAATAAATAAAGTAGTTTTGATCCATTTTTTATTCTTTGAAATGCATCATACATTGTTTCCCAAGGAAACCCACTGTTAGTCCCATGGAAAAAGCATGACTCTGGAAGTCAGGATACCTGATTTCTAGGTCCTAGCTGTGTATGTAGGGAAATCCAGTTTGGTTCATCCAAAAAAACCTAATAATAATTATGATTGTGGTATTTGTTAAGTGTTTACTATGTGTCAGGCACTGTACTAAGTGCTGGGGTGGACACTAGCAAATCGGGTTGGACACAGTCCCTGTCCCAAATAGTGCTCACAGTTTCCATCCCCCTTTTACAATGATTTTATTACCCTATTTATTTTGTTAATAAGATGTATATCCCCTTGATTCTATTTATTGCTACAGTTTTTGTCTGTCTGTCTCCCCCGACTAGACTGTAAGCCCATCAATGGGCAGGGATTGTCTCTATCCGTTGCTGAATTGTACATTCCAAGCGCTTAGTACAGTGTTCTGCTCATAGTATTTGTTAATCACTTACTATGTGCCAGACACTGTACTAAATTTTAGGGTAGATACAAGTTCGTCAGGTTGGACACAGTCTCTTTCCTGTATGGGACTCACAGTCTTAATCCCCATTATCCAGATGAGGTAACTGAGGCATAGAGAAGTTAAATGACTTCCCCAAGGTCACACAGTAAACAAGTGGAAGATCTGGGATTAGAACACAGCTTCTTCTGACTCCAAGGTCCATGCTCTGTATACTAGGCCATGCTGCTTCTCTTCCTTCCTTCTCCTCCTTCTCTTCCTGCTCTTCCTTCTCCCCTTCTCATCTCCTTTTTATCATTCCTTATCCTATTTTCCCCCCATCTCCTCCTCCTGCTCCTTTTTCTTCTCCTCCTTCTCTTTCTCCTCCTTCCCTTCCTTATTCTTCCATTGCTCTTTCCGCTTGTTGTTTCTTACACTAGCAGCTGAAACTGGGCCCAATGTGATCCGGCAAAACTCTCTTTTGCTGTATATATTAACCAATTGAATAAATAATGAATATACCAATTGTTGAATTTTCAATAAGTAGTAGTAGTAATAGTGTCTTCATGTTCATGTGTACATGGAACACTGTATTAAGCCCTGGGAAAGTGTGCAAAGGTTGTCCCTGGCCCTGAAGGGGCTACCAATCTGAGGGCATCAGCAGAGAGAGGCAACTGACAGTAGACACAGAAGGAGTGATGAAACATAAAACACTAAAATAGCATGAAAGACATGAACAAAAATGCCACACAAAAAAGTCAGAAGGAAAATACAACTAAAGGAGAATTTACAGCTCAGAGTCCAACACATGCCAACAGCCCTAGCAACTGCTACAGCTGTGACCAGTTTCCCTGAGGTTCTGTGAAAACCTCAGATGTATTTACCCAAGTGCATTAACTTTGTATGTCTTGGTATTATTGGTTGTGGAGAAACAAAGTTTGGGGATTTGATATGGCATTAAATACAAAATGTAAATAAAAGAGAAGCATAGAGTCAGAAGGAGTTGGGTTCTTAATCCCAGCACTTGCCTTGTCTGCTGTGTGATCTTGGGCAAATCACTTCATTTCTCTGTGCCTCAGTCCCTTTATCTGTAAAATGGGAATTACGACTGTGAGTCTCATGTGAGACATGGACTTTGTCCAACCCGATCATCTTGTATCTACTCCAATGCTTAATACAATGCCTTACACAAAGTAAGTGCTTAATAAATACCATAAAAATCATAATAATCATTGTGATATTTGTTACAGGAGTATAATGTAACAAACTCTGTACTGATTGTGAGGTAGATATAAGGTAATCATGTTGGACACAGTTCCTGTCCCAAATGGGGATCACAGTCTAAGTAGGGAAGGGAACAAGTACTTAATACATATTTTACAAATGAGGTACCTGGGGCACAAAATAGTTAGGTGACTTGGCCAAGGTAGCACAGCAGAAAAATAGCATATTCCAGTCCTGTCTTCTTTCAATTAGTCATTGTGCTTCTCAAATATCAAATTCAAATTAGAAAAAAAAAATACAAGAAAGAACTTTTCCATTTTTCATCCTTATATATTCATAATAATTTGTTATATTTGAAAAGGATGACTGAGACTGGTTCATAATTGGAGACCGAAGAATTATTGATTCATATTATGCTATACCTATCTTGTAGTATATACTAGTTCTTAATAGACTCATTTTTTAAAAGCATAATCCAAGGCTATGGATTTTTCCCACAAGTATATGAATTTCTGATTTGCAATAGAAAATACATAGAAGGTGACTTGAATAGTTCAGTAAGAGAAGAATGAGCAACCATTTTCTCGGTAATGTATCTAGGATCTCTCAATTATGTGGAATAATCCTTAACAGCCCCACCACCCTCGAAATGCCTGGTTGGCCTTCAGAAATTCCAGTTTCTGAGAGGGTGGTGGAGATGACCAGAGTGGATTTTACAGTATTCTATTTTGCAGGAAACTCCTGGAGGGGCCATTAGCAGTATTAACAGCAGTAACAGCATAACCTGTGGTTTAGAACAGCAGTAAGCAATCAATAAATCAATAGTATTTAAAGCAGGAGCAAGACTTCCTTTTGCTGTCAGCTGACCATATCAGCTAACTATGCAAGGCAGAAGACATCTGGGTGAGTCTTGTGTGTTTTAATTATAATCTTACATATCATGTATTATAGTAATTATATATTATTATCCATTATCAATGTATTAATTAATGAGGAATAATATATTTATGAGCTAGTAACTCTTTCTACTGTGGCTTCTCAACCTCCCTCTGCTAGTAGAATATGTCTTATGCAAGTGTTCACACTGTTTCCTTTTCTTGTAAAACCTCTTATTTGCTCCACTAATCCTTTATAAATTTTCCTATTCTAGTTCTTGGGAGCAGAGAGAAGTATATAGGAGTGATATTTTTATCCTTTACCTAAATTAATTGAAGAATATGTTTTGTAACAATAATGGTATTTAAGTTGTCACTGTGTGTTAAGCACTAGGGAAGATAGAAGATAATCAGGCACAGTCCCTGTCCCACACAGGGCTCACAAACTAGGTAGAAAGGAAACAGAGGCAGAGAGACTTTAAGTGACTTATCCAAGATCACACAACAGGCCAGTTGGCCCAGCTACTATTAGAACCCAGGTCCTCAAACTCCCAGGTCCATGCTCATTCCATTAGGCCATACTACTTCTTATATGTACCTTTTATATGCATGTCTCATGTTATTAATTTTATATTCAGTCTATTTTGTGCTATATTGTATTACTCCCCTTTACTACAACTGGTTTTTAGATCTCTGTTTTCTGGTTTTAGCAATTTTGTGCTGTATTTAATTACTCCCCTTTACTACAACTGGTTTTTAGATCTCTGTTTTCTAGCTTTAACAATCTTGTGCTTCATTTCCTGACACTGATAAATTTTTCCATGATAATTGTAAGGAATGATGGATAAGCTTGATCTTAAGACTTCATGATTAATACCTTGGCTAGAGGAATAGATTGTAGTTCTGGTGGCTTGCAGGGTGCTCATGTAGGAACATGATTTCAGGACAGAGATTCTACACAAAAGAATTGATTCTTCTAGCATTAGTCACTTAGGCAGCCCTACTCACACCCTCTTGGACCAGTCAGTCATGTTCCCAGAGAGCACAGGTCCTGAACACTGTCAAATGTGTGAATAATCTTTACACAAACTAAAACCACTACAAGCAGAATTAGGACTACAACCTGGGCCCCTAATGGATATTAAAGGGAGAAGTTAGGGGTCAATAAGTTAATTCTCACTCATTAAGATGGACATCGAAGAGATGCCTCTGAAGTGCCAGTGTGTTAGTCAGAACACTAGCCTAGGTAAATCAGTGATCTGATCTAGAACTGAATTTGAGATGTTTTGCCAAGTTAATTTTTTCCATTTTTGCAATAAAAATATTTCCAAGTACTACCCAAAAGTTACATTTAATGATCTGTGTTTTTTGTGTGTATTTCTGCCATATGTTTCTTTGTGGTTTTTTTTGTTTTTAATTAAATATCTAGACCCATATCTCAAACTACCCTGGTGAGTTGACCAAATAAGTTGCCAGCAGTATTAAGTGCCTACTGTGAAGATCATTCAAAAGAAGTAAATAATCCAATCCTCTCATCCTCCCTAAGATGTCTAAGATAAAAAATTTTCATCGTGCTATCCTCATTCCTTTCTTATTTATTTTTAAACCATATACTCTGTTCCTATTGGCTCCTGATTTCTGAAAATGTAGCTCTTCTCAATGGACAAGACAACACATTAATTCCATTTTTTTCTTCCTAAAAATACTAGCCATCAGTTATGATGCCTGTTATTCCATTAACTATTAAAAAAATGTGCTCCTGAGCTAAGAACTTCAATTTTCCCTGCTAATTTTCACATAGTCAAGGATTATCTTTCTCCTTATTACCTTTGTCATGCAAATTTGTATTTCCTAAATCCAGCTGAGAATGCAGACTTCCCCAGCTTAACCTAATTTGTATTGGATTTTAGTCAATCCATTCCTTTCAATTCTAATTTATATTCCTTCTTTTGCAGTAACTGTGCTCTTGAAGATACATCACTATTTGTTTGGATCCTTTTCCCTGGAAACTGTTAGGGAGAATCTGAAGGATAATCCTTAGCACAAATTTTGCAGAAAAGTATAAGTGTCCAAAATGGGCCTGTCTCTGAGGAGCCTTTAGCCTCAACCCAGTGGTAATAAGAATATGTATTCTAATTAGAAATGCTTCTTTTCATCTTTGATGTAAGTTAAGTAACATTTTCCCTGTATATTAAAGAGATTCCTCACCACAGTAATTAGAAATCCACTTAACGCTACTTGAAATCAAGTGGCTCATAAGAAAATGTGCTAACCCTTTCAGGAAAAATAGTAGCACACCTCTCTTCCATCCACGTTATAAGGAGATTTCAATTGCTCAAAAATACTGTTGTCTGTCTCTCCTCCTTTAGACTATAAACTTGCTGTGGGCAGGGAATGTCACTTTTTTTTATTTATACATTCCCAAAACCTTAGTACAGTGCTCTGCACACAGTAAGTACTCAATAAATATGATTGAATGAATGAACCATTACAGCCAAAAGGCAAAATAATGTGTAAAAGTTTGGGTCCAACTGGATCCAAAAAAACATGGGAAATATGCATCCTTTGGGTCCAAATTGGAAGTCAGAAAAAAAAATAGAAAAATGCAACCAGTAATATGATTCCACAATTTCATTATCAACAGAACAGGAACTTTTCTTTTTCACTTTCTTTATGACTCGGCCAGATTATGAAGGGACCCACCACACCTCTGATTTCATCAGAAATTCTCCCTTCCTCTCAAACAGACAATAAACACTGAGGGTTTTGATTTACACTTAACCTGTATTACTTCCCTAAAGCATGTGGGTATGAAAGTGATACTGTTGGAGAAAAATATTGTCAGTATCATGCCACAGTTATGTTTTTCTTACATCACTTAATCAAATTGTAAATCATTTGATGGCAGTGAATATTGGTTGTATTGTTCTAATTTTAGGGTTTAGTATATTATTTTCATTCAATAGTATTTAGTGAGTGCTTACTATGTGCAGAGCACTGTACTAAGCGCTTGGAATGAACAAGTCAGCAACAGATACAGTCCTTGCCGTTTGACGGGCTTACAGTCTAATTGGGGGAGACAGACAAGAACAATGGCAATAAATAGAGTCCAGGGGAAGAACATCTCGTAAAAACAATGGCCACTGATAAATACTATGGATGATAATCACCTTCATATACCTAATGTTAGGCCAAAATGTGAAGGTCTGCTCTTAGTCCAGAATTTGGGGGAGCTAATCCAAATCAAAACTATAGGAGTAGTTATCTGTCCATGAAGATGTCACTGATGGTGAAATTCACCAATATATGAGTCGCTGTCTAATAAGTTTCCTCATTGCCATTGAAGTAATGCAGAGATATATCCTGGATTGGTTCCTGTTCAGTTTATTCTATGCATTCATACTACAAGACTCAAGAAGGAACCTAAAAGAAGGTGTTATGATATGCTTCCATTCTTTCAGAAAATTATTCCTCCTCAACTAGCTTCAAGCATCATTTAAAGTCCTAGAGGTAGTCATTCATGAATTACTGTATGCTGATGACTGAACCACTGGTGGGGCAGGGGAAATAGGGTACACAAAGGAAAGTAGTTTGCCAAATCAGTCACATATTATACACTAGAAATCAGCCTGAAGAAAACTAAGGGATATTGCAGCCTGCCCCAGGGAAACTATACATACTGCCACAAGTCTTTTCACAACATGAAGTGAAAATGCTTTCATTGAACTCTGTTTAACTGGGCAGCGATCTGCGATTGATGTAACAATAGACAAGGAAGTGGAAAATAAACTCAAATAAACTGGTAGTCCTAGGGAGACTAACAGTGTAGAGGAAGCATGGTATCAGACTTCAGACTGAGCTAAAGTTCTACAGAGCTGTAATGTAGACTGAAATTTTCTGTATATAGCAATACAGTGTCAACAGTAAGATCCTGGCATATAGTCGGCCTACCAACAGTGAGTCCATGTTCAAACAATACAACTTCAATGGAAAGTGCATGTCAGGAGAAAAGATGGATATCAGTTGCTCTGTGGTGAACTGAAAATGATACCTGCAAGAAAGGTGGACAGAAGAAAATAGAGAAACAATGATGAGTATGTGTGTGTGTATACAACACTCAATGGGGATGCCACATGCCCAAATTTAAAGAGTGAGGACCTAGCTTCTAATACAGACTCTGCCACTTGTCTGCTGTAATAATAATGCTGGTATTGGTTAAGCGCTTACTATGTGCCTTCACCTCTCCGCAGCTAAACCCTCTTCTCCCACCTTTCCCTCTTCTCCTCCCCCTCTCCCGTCCCATCCCCTCAGCACTGTACTCATCCGCTCAGCTGTCTATATCTTCATTACTCTATTTTGTTAATATGTACATCACCCTGATTCTATTTATTTGCTATTGTTTTAATGAGATGCTCTTCCCCTCGATTCTATTTAATGCCATTGTTCTTGTCTGTCTCCCCCGATTTAGACTGTAAGCCCGTCAAAGGGCAGGGACTGTCTCTATCTGTTACCGATTTTTACATTCCAAGTGCTTAATACAGTGCTCTGCACATAGTAAGTGCTCAATAAATACTATTGAATGAATGAATGTAGAGCACTGTTCTAAGCACTGAGGTAGATACAGGGTAATCAAGTTGTCCCACGTGAGGCTCACAGTTAATCCCCATTTTACAAATGAGGGAATTTAGGCTCAGAGAAGTTAATTGACTTGCCCACAGTCACACAGCTGACAAGTGGCAGAGCTGGGATTCAAACCCATGACCTCTGACTCCCAAGCTCGGGCTCTTTCCACTGAGCCATGCTGCTTCCCAATGACTGGGGCAAGTCATTTAACTTCTCTGAGCTTCAGTTACTTCATCTGTAAAATGGGGATTAAGATTGTGAGCTCCATGTGGGACATGGGCTGTGTCCAACCTGATAGAATAATATTGAAGCGCTTACTCTGTGCTAAGTGCTGATGTTGTGTCTATCCCAGTGTTTAGTCCCATGCACATAGTAGGCACTTAACAAATGACATAAAAATGAATTGTCAAGACCACTGCAGAATTCAAAGGCTTACATGTCCCTGCTCAGAATAAAGCTTTAGTCACAGATTTATCTATTGTCTCACCTTTTCATTTAATTTTATTTATTTATTTAACGGTAGTTAAATGCTTACTATGTGCCCAGTACTGTATGCTTGGGTAAAAACAAGAAAATTATGTTGGAAACAGTCTCTATCCCATAAGGGAATCACAGTCTAACTGGAAAGAAGTAGGATTTCATTCTCATTTTACCAATAAGGAAACAGACACAAAGAAGGAAAGACTTGCACAAGGTCACACTGAAAATTGGGGGAGTAATGATTAGAACCCAGATCCCTTAGTCCTTTCTGCTCCTTGCCATCTTGCTACTTGTCCCGTTTGTAAATAGGTTATGCTCTCCCCACTGCTACCATTATTTTTGGAAATTGTATAGGCCTATATAAATTCATGTGCAATATTTTTGGTGATATAAATGCATCAACAGTTAAGTTATCATGCTATTTTCTCTATTTTTCTATTCTATTCTCTTGTAACATTTGAACACTTTTCCTAAGTTTACACTTTAATGTACATCATTTAGAAATGTAATTAGAAAAACCTGCATTTAAAGAGCATGGGCGAGTTGTATCTTTAATGTATGTTCCTTTTATTTGGAACTGTTCCTCTATCTAGATCTCTGTAGTTTAATTTCTTTCCCCACAAGCTAAATGTTAATTTCAAAGTGTTGACTTGGATCTGTTTTGTTGACATGACATTTCATCTGATCATTCCCTAGTGCCACAGTAACTATGTACAAACCAAAGGGCAAAATGCCGAGAGCTTTGATTGGACCAGCTGAGTTCAAATAATCTCATATTTTGGCATCAGGGCTCTATTTGTGTTTCTACCAGGAAAAAAACGAGTGGACAAAAATTACTGGGATAAAATTTCTGTATCACATATTTAGTATATTCACCTCACTGCCAGAATAAATGAAGGACTGGGCCATGTATCCTTAACTGTCCTGGAATAGTAGAGCAGGTAAAAAGGTTTTTTTCTCCATTAAAGTTATGTTAATTTCAATCAAGAAGAATGGAAACGACACTGGTGCCAGATATTGCAGGTAGTGAATGTTACAGCAAAGCTAGGAACAATCTTGCATAAGTGGAAGAAATTGCACCAAGTACCAGTATTTACCCCTCCTGCTTTTGTTTTTTTAAATAGCTACCAAAGCTTGAAACATCATGTAGGCCTGCAATACTGACTCTCTGGGGGTTCTAGGATGCCAGATGTGCTTGCCTGGGAAGCAGTCTCCCTGAGATCCTTGCAGTCAAGCTTAAGAGTGGGTGGCTGACTAGATTGTGAGTGACCTGTTTTCTTTCAAAGGAACCCTAGAGTGAAATACAAAAAGTGGTGAGTAGCATCTGGGAAACATAGGAGTTGGGTTTTCTAGTCTGGGAGCTCTGATCCTGTCCATACCTAGGAGAAGTAAGGGTCAGCACTCTCTAAAGTAACACCAGGGACTGTTTTAACCTGGATTTAGGGGGCAGAGTCACAGGGTGGAGTTTGAGGAACTATAGTGCCTTCTGGTCCCAACCTATGGGTCAAAGACGTCACTGGCATGGGTAAAATGGCCATACTCAAATATACCTTCCAGTATACAACATTGTTTTGGCCCTCTTCATGTGTTGACCTGCCCTTTCCTCATTTGTAAAATGGGTATTAAGTACCCATTTCCCTTCCTGTTGGAAGAGACAGCAACTATTCTGATTGTATTATATATATTCCAGGGTGTATCTCAAGTCTTGGTCCATGGAAAATACCATAATAATCATTCACATAATCAGTGTGGTATTTGTTAAGCACTTAATATGTTCCAAACACTGTACTAAACACTTGTGTAGATACAAAATAATCAGGTCAGACATAGTCCCTGGCCTACATGGGGCTTAGAGACAAATTATTCTTACTTTTGGGTATCTGTGGGAATGCTGTCAAAGGGAGGGTGCTTGTCAGCAACACAGATAATAATAGTGATGGTATTTATTAAGCGCTTACTATGTACCAGGCACTGTACAAAGCAATGGGGTGGGTACATGCAAATTGGGTGGGATACGGTCTCTGTCCCACGTGGGACTCACAATCCTAATTCCCATTACAGATGAGGGAACTGAGGTCAAGAGAAGTGATGTGACTTCCGCAAGGTCACAGAGCAGACAAGTGGTGGAGTTGGGATTAGAACCCACGACTTTCTGACCTCCAGCCCTGGGCTCTATCCACTAAGCCATGCCGTTTCTGCTGCATCTAAGCCAGATCAACATCCAGTAACTTTTTTCAAATTGGTTGTGACTGGTGATATTCAGCTAATGTGTGTGAATTATTGCTCCGGTTAAGCTCTGTTTTTAAGAGCTTAAATTGTTCTCTCTAAACTAATTTCAGAACCCCAGGATCACATAAATTCAGACAAGTGCATGCCAATATTAATCATGAAGAAAGAATTCACAGCTTTAATGCTAAACACAGGAGGAAACATTACCTCTTCCAACAACACTATCTTCTCTTTAACAATGTAAATGGTTCTTTTGCTTAAATATATCCTGTCATCAAGCAAAGGACAGAATTCGAATAATCAGGCACTCTATGATACGTGTTATCTATAAGCACACTGATTAATAAGGACTAAGCGCAATTGTTTTCAGGCTTATTATGGCATTTAAGTTGACATGAATTTTCTATTGATGATATAATAGACATAGCTAACTCCCTTTGAAATGAAGAAAAACCTAACAAAGTAGAGGAGTCTTTTATAAAACCTTTTGAAAAATCTGAGTTCTAACAAAGAAAAGTTCTAGAACCTTGGTTATGAGTAAAACTGATGCTTATATGAAGCTGGGTGTAGAGAGAATATCAGCGTGGCGCAGTGGAAAGAGCATAGGCTTGGGAGTCAGAGGTCATGGGTTCAAATCCCAGCTCTGCCACTTAGCTGTGTGACTGTGGGCAACTCACTTAACTCCTCTGTGCCTCAGTTACCTCATCTGTAAAATGGGGATTAAGACTGTGAGCCTTACGTGGGACCACCTGATTACCCTGTATCTACCCCAGTGCTTAGAACACTGCTCTGCACATAGTAAGTGCTTAACAAATATGTACATTATTATTATTATCTATAAATAGACCATGAGATGGGTTTGGTAGCTAATCAAACAATGCAGATTTTTTAAATGATGTGGTTAGAAAATGCATATTTACTCATTTCTGACCAATTTTAGTAGACTTTAATGAAATGGAGATTAGATTACTGATGGGTTAGAGGGATGGGTAATCTGAAATTTATCTTCCACTTTTCCCTAGAATGGCACAATCTTCATGTTGCAAAACATAAGTCAATAATCTGGAGATGCTTAAATACCCAATTTCTCCTCAGTCTTGCTGATGCTACCAGAACTATCTTCTGTTCTTTGTTTGGAACAAAAGTTAGTACACTCAGTCTATAAAGTGGAGGATTTCACTCCTGCAGACTTGCCCATTGCACACTCATTAAGAGAAAACCATGTTCATACTCTCCCAGGATCCTATTCCATGAACATAGAGAGCACCATTTCTTCTGTTTTATCATATTGTAGCCAGAGAGACAAGTGTTGTTGGGGAAAAATTTTTCTTCATTCTACTACTGTGTTAGGATCTAAAATGGATAGTGAATCATGTTCTTTCATAACTAAATAGTGTAAATATCAAATTAGAATCATATTGAAGTGGCCAAGCCCTTATAAACACCATTTAAACGGGAAAAAAATGTGGCACAAATAAAACCCAATACCCATTCTCTTTAAAAAAAAAAAAAAAAGAAAAAAAAGAAATAGAAATAAGAGATGAGACTTGTTTCATTTTTTCCCAAACACCTTGAAATTGAAGATATACTTAATCATAATACATATGATTGCATAATACAAATGAAACTGCTCTTTGTTTTCAAAGATGACACTGTGAAGCACTATGAAGCACTATCCATGTGTAATGTGGTTGAAAGTCAATGCATGAATGTTACTCCCTTCATAATTGCTTACACATAAGAAGAATAAATCCTTGATCCCTGAAGCTCACAACTGCAGAATCTCCCTGGAATCCTCAATGTCAGTCAGCAAACACATCTGATTAACTGATACCTCCTTTGAATGCATATCTCAAATGGTACCTGATTCTGAACGTTCCTCTATACCCAAACAACTACCACCTCCTGATCAGGTGCCTGTCAAAATGATGGGTCAATCTCCTGACTGATCCCTCTGACTTCTAGCTTTTTCCACTTCAAACTCACATTCCATGATTCTGTGTAGATGATGATAATATTATGGTATTTATTGAGCACTTAATATGTCTCAAGCAGTATTCTAAGTGTGGAGTGAATACAAGCTAATCAGGTTGGACAGAGTCTCGGTTCCACCTGGGGCTCACAATTTTAATCCCCATCTTCGAGACCAAGTAATTGAGTCACAGAGAAATGAAGTGAATAGTCCAAGGTCAAACAACAGACAAGGGGCAGAGCCTGGTTTAGAACCCAGGTCCTTCTGACTTCCAGACCCTTGCTATATCCCCAAGGCCACACTGCTTCTCCATGAAGGCCCCACACAGGTTTATTATCACTTTGAACTAAGATTTATTTATAACACTAAATCCTCCAAGATGATTGGACAGGCTGTCACAAGTGTCTCTTCACCTTCTCCGTGGTCTAAGTGGTTTAAACTATGTTAGTCAACAGCCTAGCCACAAGGCTTATGGCCTGAAGCATCAAGGCCTAGTGGACCTTGGGTAAACAACTTAACTTTTTGTGACTCAGTTATCTCATCCATATAATAGGGATTAAGACTGTTAGCTTTATGTGGGACAACAACTCTGTCTAATCCAGTTATCTTGTATCTACCCCAGTGCTAAGTACAATGCCTGGCATATAGTAAGTGTTTAACAAATTTCACTGTTACTATTATTATTACTACTACTACTATGGGGACAAAGCCAAGAGAGAAGTAGGACATCTTCTACCCCTCCTTGAGTGGCCTCTCTGTTCCTCTCTATCAACATCACCCCTGCTGCAGCCTCCTCAGCTGCCTTTCTGTTCCCCAAGGAATGAAGACCAGGGAGTATTGATGGGAATGACTCCAGTGAACGTGACCCTCCCAAGGTGCCAGAACAGAGATGCTTTGTTTTGTCCTTCACCTCCTACCTATCTGGTGCTTTCTTCTACCCCCTCTCCCACTTGAAGAAGCTGGGGCTTGACATTGTGATGTTTGAAGATTGTAATCATCTAGATTGTAAACTCCTTGTGGGCAAGAAGTATGTCTGCTAACTCAATTGTTTTGTACTCTCCCAAGCCCTTAATATAGTACCCTGTATACAGTAAATGCATCATAAATATGATTGATTTGGAGGAGATTACTGTGGTGGGGCAAAGGGCTGAGGATGGAGGATACTGATTTTAATTTTTCAGAAAGAGTTTCTGTCTCTCTTTGGGTCTCTATGTCTTTCTGTCATTTCACAGAGTAAGAAAATTAGCAGATCTTATCAGTCAGATCCCTTCAGGGCCTAATCAGAAGATGTGGCGCATGAGCATGTTCTTAATCAACTTCAGCTAAGTGGAGAATGATCAGTTGGATCAGGGATGCCCATTGACACCTAAAATTCATCAAACATAGGCAATTCACACCTGTATCGTATACCCATCTGGATGATCCTCCTATATCATCTGCCAGAACTCATATCTCTACTCTTCTAAAAGTACTCAACTGGGTGCCCAACTCTCTCTTTATTAAACAAAGATCCTTACCTTTACTTTCAAGGCTCTCCAATAGCTTTATCTATTTTATACACCTACAGCACTTCTGTACATACTTTGAAATTATGTTCCATAAATGATATATGTAAATATCTGCCTTCCCCTATAGACTGTAACTTTATTGTGGGCAACTTGTATTTGTGTTGTGTACAACTCTGTTGTATTGCACTCTCCCAAGCACTTAGTACAGTGCTCTGCACATAGTAAGGACTCAAAATATACCACTGATATCTGTCTTGCATGAACTCTTTGCTTCTCTGAATATACCTCCTAACTGTACCTCCTTCTTATCGCACCCACCTCTGAAGCCCTGTGTCTTCTGTCTACCTCAGTATTATAACTTTTATTAAGGCTTCCATACTTCAGCAATATTCAAAGCCATCCTAAAATCTTACTTCCTCCTCCAGTCTCGTCTGATCATTCCCAAAAACCATTGTCATATCAACCCAACAGCAGTCTAACATTTGCTTTCAACTATCCTTAACACTTGTTAATCAGTTATATTTACTGGGAACTTACTGTGTCCAGAGAATTGTAGTGTTTGCGATAATACAATGCAACAGAGTTGGTGGATGAGTTTCCCTGCCCACTTTCAGTCGAAAGAGAAAAGCTTTCTTATTAATAGTGGTAATATGAATTCCAGGATAAAAAGTGACAGCTTCACAGCCCACAGGGGACAAACACTGTATAGCCCCATCTTTCCCATTAGAGTTTAAGGATTTGTGGTGGAAAATGTGGTGGTTTTTTGTTTATTTGTTTCTTTTATACTTTCCCAAGTACTTAGTATAATGTACTGACCGCAGTAGCTCAGTAAATAGCATTGTACTACTACTACCACTTACTGTACTGATGCGTTTTTGCATACACAACCTGTATGTTTTTAGTTTGCTTCTCAGTAGTCCAATCTTCACTTTCACTCAGAGATTAACCCCTATATAAAGGTCACCAAATTTGTATACCTGCTGCAGCAATTTCCCAACAGATAACTGTAATGGTGCATTTCTGGAGACTGTATTTTACTTTCTCTTTAGATGACCTATCTGAACTCCACTTAGGTTTATCCCCTGTACTGAAGGAGCTTGAATATATGGCTAGCATTCATCTTCTCCTATGTTTTATCTGCTGAAGCTGTGTTCTGGTGAACACTATTTCAGTGCTCGGTGCTGACTGTGATCCAGGAGCTTGTTGTGACACTCTCTTATCCTGCCATTTAATTCTGATTATGATTTGTTGATGATCTGGTCAGACTGTCTAAAAGCCAAGGGCTTATAGTGTAGCACATTCAGCTCTGACAGTCAAATAGAAGGTTTGAAATGGCTACAACTTCACAGATCTTCAGCTGAAATAGAAACTTGATCACCTATTGCATATGATGAATTTCATGATTTGTGGTATCTTTTAACTTTTTTTAATGGTTTTAAAGTCCTTAGTATGTGTCAAGCACTGTTCTAAACATTAGCTAGATACAAGTTAATCAGGTTAGACTCAGTCTCTGCCCCTCATTGGGCTCACTGTTGAAGTAGTTGGGAAAAACACATAATAAATACCCACTTTACAGATGAAGAGAACTGAAGCACAGGTAAGAGATGTGATTTGTCCAAGGTCACAAGGCAGATAAGTGGCATGCTGTACATTGAAGTAATTGTGCACTCAATAAATGTTATTGTTACTACTCTGCTACTATAAGACAGTTCTAGTTCTGGAAAATTAAATTGCTAGCTAACAATCAATTGTGTGTAAGTGTTTACCCAGTGCAGAATACTGTACTAAGTGGTTGGGGAAAGTACAGTAGAATTGTTTAGACACAATCTCATATAAATGATCTTCATAGGGAGGCACTAAACAAATTGTAAGTAGTTTTAAGCGGTAGAGTTTAAGGATATGTACGTAAGTGCTACAAGGACAGAGATGATTCTTTGGAAGCAGCGTGGACTACTGGAAAGAACATGGGTCTCAGAGTGAGATGACATGGGTTCTAATCCTGACAATGTTACTTGTCTGCTGTGTGACCTTAGTCAAGTAACTTCATTTCTCTGGGCCTCAGTTATTTTCAGTTACCTTCTCTGTAAAATGGGGATTAAGACTGTGAGCCCCATGTGGGACAGGGACTGTGTTTAACCTGATTACCTTAAATCTACTCCAGCACTTAAAACAGTGCTTGGCACATAGTTTGTGCTTAACAAATACCACAATTATTATTTACCATAGACTATATTTATAAAGTTTCAATTATGTACACATCTCACAGTACCTCCAAAACCTCCAGTGAGTACCCTCTTCACATTCATCACCATCCATGTTTTTCTCTATACCTATCCATATTCTTTCTGTAAAGTACTGAAAATTATTTGTCTCTACCTCTCCAATTGATCTGTCAGCTCTTGGAGTGCAAGAAGCGTGTCTTCTATTCCTACTGTACCCTCCCAAGTGTTCAGAATAGTCCTTAGCCCACCATAGGCACTTAATAAATGCTATTGGTTAGCTAATTGATTCTGTAACAGGACACTACTGCCAGTAAAATTCCACCCAAATGTGCCCCAAAATAATGTGTGATTCACAAATTCAACTACATTGTTTATACTTAAGGGTAGATCCTTACTGTGTTCATATCATAATAATAATAATTGATATTTGCTATATGAAAACCTATTTTACAGATGTAGATATATCTGGGGTAGATATAGTGTGATCAGATTGGACACAGTCCCTGTCCCAGTGGGCTCACACTCTTAATCTCCATTTTACAGATGAGGTAGCTGAGGCCCAGAGAAGTTAAGTGACTTCCCCAAGGTCACACAGAAGAAATGTAGCAGAGCTGGCATTAGAAACCAGGACCTTCTGACTCACAGACCCATGCTCTATCCACTGTGTCATGCTGCTTTTCTTCATATGTTCATTTAAACAGGGATTGTTTTGAGCCTGCCTTTTTCTGATCTTTTCAGAAGTCCATGAACAGAGGTTCTTGGACTGACTGGTGAAAAAGGTTTTATTTTACCAAATTCAAGTTAGTCACTCTTTAATAATAATGATAATGATGTATTTCTTAAGCTCTTACTATGTGTCATGCACTGTTCTGAGGACTAGGTAGATACAAGTTATCAGGTTGTCCCACACGGCCCTCACAGTCTTAATCTCCATTTTACAGATGAGGTAACTGAGGCACAGAGAAGTTAAGTGACTTGCCCAAAGTCACACAGCTGACAAGCAGCAGAGCTGGGTTTCAAACCCACAACCTCTCTCTCCTAAGCCTGTGGTCTTTCTGATAAACCACGCTGCTTCTCTTTTTATTTAATTCATTTCTGGCTAAGGTTCTTTCTTGCAAATGAAGCCTTGAAATGTTACCTTTATTGTTGAAGAGGTCTCCCATTGAGAACCAAGGGCAAACCTGAGCTCTGAGACTTCAGGACCAAGTCCTTGTGTTTAGGAATTGATTGAAATAATAATGTTTTGTGAAACACTATTCACTTTCTTTTGTCTCTGCCAGGTGTGTTACCAATGGAACATGGAATGCAATGATGAAAAAAGCAGCAGAGGCTGCAACCTGTTGTGAAATGCACAGAAAGATTTTGTATGTTTTTTCCTCTCAAGAACCATTTAAAGCTGAGTTGACTAATTCTTCTGCTAAATATTCTGGAATAGTTACTTGCCTTGGTTACCACTAAAATCTCTGTCATCCATTATCCAGTTGTTTTTAGGATTCAGTAAGATACGATAGGTGGGTCTTTGGACAGAATCTTTCACCACTTTAGTAGAGCCTCATTAGGAATCCCCTACTTGCAGAACATTTATTGGAACATTAGTAGTAGTATGATTATTATTATTTGTCATCAAAATGATACTTAAGTTTGGGTGTCAAGCACTGTTCTAAATTCTGGTATAGTTTATTACATGATAGAAGGTTGTTGTCCCTCATGAGGCTTACAGCTTAGGTAGAAGAGAGAATAGTCATTGAATCTCCATTTTACAGATGAGCAACCTAAGGCACAGAAAAGGTAAGTGACTTGCCCAAGGTCACACTGAAGGCAATTGGCAGGACCAGGATTAGAACCTAGATTGTCTGAAAAGGTCCATACTTTTTCCACTAGGCCATGCTCCACTAGAGGAGTTCTTTCCATAAGACTCTAGAGCAAAAGCCTGGCTCAAGTTTTACATGTCTGCTAATTCTGTTGCATTGTACTCTCCCAAGTGCTTAGTACAGTGTTGTGCTCAGTGAATATTAATTGAGAACATTATTAATAAAAATGATTATCCCCCAATTATTTACTAAAAACAGGAGCTGAGAGTACTGAAAATTATTTGGTGAACTGTAATCTGCCAACTAAAAACAATAAATCCCCAGACTGTGAATTTGTTTTTTTTTATTGCAACGGAGTAAAATGCAAGATTCCTAATACTGGTGAGTGGAATGACTTCTTCTGGATAATTATGGACAACAGTGCCAAGAGCTACTTAGGGACTTCTCAGCTTATAGATCATCAACATGAAGCCACTAGAATCTCCCAGCTCTGCCACTTGTCAGCTGTGTGACTGTGGGCAAGTCACTTAACTTCTCTGTGCCTCAGTTCCCTCATCTGTAAAATGGGGATTAAGACTGTGAGCCCCACGTGGGACAACCTGATTCCCCTGTGTTTACCCCAGCGCTTAGAACAGTGCTCTGCACATAGTAAGCGCTTAACAAATACCAACATTATTATTAGAATCTACCATGACTATATCTGCCTCATTTACCCATCATGTCAGGAGGCTTTGTGACACTTTTATGTGTAGGGAAAAATGATCTCTGCCAGAATTATATGTTGAGACTAGATGGTTTTTCTCAAACTTATTCTCAAAATTATTTTTCATAATAATTACAAGACCCTTTTTCTTTATCTTCCATATTTTCCTGTCAAGTTACAGGTATTTACCAGAAGCAGAGTGTTTTAGTGGAAAGAGCATAGGCTTGTAGTCAGAGGTCATGCGTTCTAATCCTAGCTCTGCCACTTGTCAGCTGTGTGACTTTGGGCAAGTCACTTAACTTCTCTGTGCCTCAGTTACCTCATCTGTAAAGCGGGGATTAAGACCGTCAGCCCCACATGGGACAACCTGATAACATCTCTAAAACTTAGCTCTTTATCTTCCTTCCCAAAATCTGTCCTCTCTCTGACTTCCCTGTCACTGTGGACGGCACGACCATCCTTCCCGTGTCACAGGCCCGCAACCTTGGTGTCATCCTTGACTCAGCTCTCTCATTCATCCCATACTTCCAATCCGTCACCAACACCTGCCGGTCACACCTTCGCATTATCACCAAGATTCACTCTTTCCTGTCCATCCAAAATGCTATTATGCTGGTACAAGCTCTCATAATATCCCAACTGGATTATCGTGTCAGCCTTCTCTCTGATCTCCCTTCCTCCTTTCTCTCCCTACTCCACTCTATTCTTCATTCCGCTGTCCGGATCATCTTCTTACAGAAACACTCTGGGAATGTCACTCCCCTCCTTAAAAACCTCCAGTGGTTGACTATCAACTGCCGCATGAAACAAAAACTCCTCACTCCTGGCTTCAAGGCTGTGAATCACCTTGCCCCCTCCTACCTCACCTCCTTTCTCTCTTTCTACTGCCCACCCCGTACACTCCGCTCTCTGCCGCTCACCTCTCCCGTCCCCCAATTACGCCTATCCTGCCGTCAAACCCTGGCCCATGTCCTACCGCTGTCCTGGAATGCCCTCCCTCTTCATGTCTGCCAAACTCTCTTCCCCTCTTCAAAGCCCTACTGAGAGCTCACCTCCTCCAGGAGGCCTTCCCAGACTGAGCTCTCCCTTTCCCTCTGCTCCCCCCACCCCCCGCTCTTCTCCATTCACCTCTCCTCAGCACTGTGCTCATTTGTATATTTTAGTTATCACCCTATTTATTTTGTTAATGAGGTGTATATCTCCTTGATTCTGTTTATCTTGATGATGTTGTCTTGTTTTTGTTTTGTCTTCTTTTGCTTTGCTGTCTGCCCCGTTTAGACTGTGAGCCCCTCACTGGGCAGATATTGTTTCTATCTGTTGCCAAATTATACATAACAAGTGCTTAGTACAGTGCTCTGCACATAGTAAGCGCTCAATAAATATTATTGAATGAATGGGTAACTTGTATCTACCCCAGCACTTAGAACAGCATATGATGACATAGAGCTTAAGAAATATCATCATTATTGTACAGAATTAAGAATATCTTGTTAAAGGTGAATTATAGATTTAAGAATACATTTTCATTAAAGGGAAAATGTTAAATTGCCACTACAATATTTCTATTTTTTTCCTCTTTTTTATATGATGCATGTCATTCGGTATGCTAAAGGAATAAAATATACTCTAAAATAGTTACTTTTTTTTTTTCCTATGTAGGGGAAAAAAAGCTACAACCTAAGTATCAAGGGATATAAAAAGCAATAAGAATAAAAAAAAAATCTTCTCCAACCCAGCTAAGGCAGCTTTATTAAGGAAATTGTATAATGAAACTCTTGTAAGTGCGTGAATTACATTTATGATAATGCCAAGTAAATTAATTATCATGGTTATTAGACTGTTACCATATGAATTCATAATGTTGGAATTCTTTTTATTACCTTATTTCATTTTGAATATCCCACCATTATAAACTCATTTGATATTTGCTGAAATAAGTTGATACTCTTATTGTTGAATGTCATCCATGTTTCAGTTAGCATATAGTGTATATAATTTCAAAAAGATATTTCTGCTGACCCTTTACCCCACATCTTTTCTCTGGCCTGAATCACCCTCCCCCTTTATATGTAACAGACCCATCCTATCTTCAGAACCCTATTAAAATTATATCTCTTCTGAGAGGCCTTTTCTGAGCCCTCATTTTCTCAACTCGTTCTCCTTACACATTTGTATCTGTACCTTTTAAACATTTGATATTCATCTCACCTTCAGCCCCTCAGAATCTATGAACATATCCATTATTTATTTAAATGTCTTTCTTGCCCCTCATCTAGATTGTAAGACCTCCCTATTTTTTATGTTACTTGTTAAGCACTTACTTTGTGTTAAAGACTGTTCTTTAAGTGCTGGTGTAGATACAAACAAGTTAATTAGATTGGACACAGTCCCTGTCCCAAATGAGGCTTAGGAGGAAAAACACTGTGGGCAGGGAGCATGTCTACCAATTCTGATACCTTGAAGTCTTCCAAGCACTTAATACAGTCCTCTGCACTAAGTAAATACCATGTTTGAATGCTTTTGACAAGATAAATCTTAGAGGTGTACATAAAAATATGATTGCATAAATGGTGATGGACCCTCTATTAAATGATGCTAAAGGATTGAAGTTTGCAGAACAGGATATGTTGTACTCTGATGCCTGTTCCTTCCCCAAATCCAAGTCCCAAGAGGATTCGAAAGGAGGGAAAAAATCAGAATACTTATAACTGAGTTATAATAATTGTAACCCTGTTGAATATGGACCTCAAATCATTTTCCTACTTTAGGCCCCAGATCATCTTTTGACTGGTTCATGAAAAATTGAACATATCTTACCTCAGGCCAGATCTTTGCTTATTCATTTTCTGATAAATGGAAGCTAAGAAGCAAAGGATGCTAAGTACAGGATGCTGAGTATTAATATTTAAATAACTGCTCATTCATAGTATGGGTCACAAAAGTATATAAATAGTGAAATGGAAACCAAATCTGCCCTTCATTGCTCAGCTCCTAATAGAATCAGCTTTTCTTCTGCTCATTAGTAACCTGAAACAGAGTACATTTTGGGGCCAGAAATTTCTATAAATCCCTCATACTTTACTTGACCACTGAATTCAGTCACTTAGCATATTCAAGCAGTTGCCAATTTTTTAAGAAACTGTAATTAGTAATGTCAAAAAGTTAAGCAATATTCCTAAACATAAAAGTTTTTTTTAATGCATGAATTATGCTTCACTATTGAAACAAAGCCAAACCAGGAAATTATCTAGGATAATTCTAATTACAGGCCCATTATCATTAACAGCTTTAGTAAATCAACAGACTGGAAAAATATCTAATGGTGAATACACTCCAGAAATCATTCTTTGTTCCAATTATCAAAATCAACTAAGGAAAAGCATACTCCACTTTCTAAGTTTCTACTTCTCCTCCTCCTCTTTATCCTTTTTACTTCTTTTTTATTATCACTGTTATCATTCTATTCTCTTCTATTACCTTGTATTCTCCAACTGTATCCACTGGCTTGGAGAATTCATTCACTACCACGGATTCAACCACCATCCCTATAAGGATGATTCCCAAATCTACATTGGTAACTTTGATCTTCTTCTCTGCAATCTTGAATTTCCTCCTGCCTTTAGGACATCTCCACTTGGATGTCCTGCCAATACCTCAAACTTAACATGTCCAAAATAGAACTCTGTGTTTTCCCACCAAACTCTGACCTTACACTGGCTATCCCATCACTATAAACACCACCAACATCCTTCCTGTCTCACAAACCCATAACATTGGCATAATTTTTGACTGACCTCTCTCTCTCTCATTCATTCCTATATTCAACTTGTCACCAAATCCTCTGAGTTCAACCATCACAAGATCGCTAAAATGACACTTTCCTCCCATCCAAACTGTTACCATGCAGTTATCTTATTCTTCCTTGATTATTGCATCTGGCACTTCAAGAAGGAGAATAGATACTGAATCCCCACATTAGCTATGTGGAAACTGAAGAATAATGAGGTTAAGTGATTTGTCCAAGGTGCCACAGCAGGCAAGCTCTCTCTGCTAAGCTTTGACCTTAAAAAGCTGGTTTGGGGCTCCAAGATGTAGATCCTACTATTTGTTTTTTTGGGGGTTGGCATTTAAGTGTTCACTATATTCCAGGCACTGCTCTAAATATCCGTTTATCTCCCTGCCTCCTCTCTCTACCCACTTCAGCCCGTACTTTATTCTACTGTCTGGATAATAATAATAATAATGTTGGTATTTGTTATAAGTGCTTACTATGTGCAGAGGACTGTTCTAGGCTCTGGGGTAGATGCAGGGTAATCAGATTGTCCCACTAGAGGCTCACATTCTTAATCCCCATTTTACAGATGAGGTAACTGAGTCACTGAGAAGTGAAGTGACTTGCCCAAAGTGACACCGGTGACAGGTGGTGGAGCCAGAATTTGAACCCATGACCTCTGACTCCCAAGCCCGTGCTCTTTCCACTGAGCCATGCTGCTTCTCTGGGATCATTTGTTGCTCAAGATTTGAACATTTTACCCTGGAAACTGGGCACAGACCATCTCAGAAAATATTGTTCTGGGCAATAGTACCTGAAAAAGAATGTCAAATCAAGACTTTTCACTCCTGGATAAGGAGTCAGTAACATAAGTCTACAGAGGAAATAGTAAATGATCAATCTTTAATTCTATTAAAATACCTTATTCAGAACTCCAATTTTGAATATGCTTGGAAAAATTTAGTTTTTATAAGACAGACATAGCATGGAAACTGATATTCATATAAAAACCAAAGCCATTAACACTTTAGTATCTATTAATTTAATTATTCCATGGTAAAATATTTACAAAATAAGAATTTATTCATATATATAATTTTTAATTTAGCTAT
Organism: Ornithorhynchus anatinus; assembly: GCF_004115215.2. NCBI lineage: Eukaryota > Metazoa > Chordata > Mammalia > Monotremata > Ornithorhynchidae > Ornithorhynchus > Ornithorhynchus anatinus. The sequence continues at coordinate 23,454,283 of NC_041737.1, read as the reverse complement.
TAGGAAAAAACATCAAAGTAGCTGTTTGTAGCTATTACACTTCAGTTTTAGATTAATGATGTATCAAGATTATTTTGGTTTCTATTATATTATTAATATGCCAGAACAAACACATACCATTCAAAAAAAAAAAAGCACTCCACATAGTTTTCTATTTTCTTTCAAACTACGGTGTTTTCAATCTATCAGTTATATTTATTGAGAGCTTACCATGTGCAGAGCACTGTATCAAGCACTTGGGAGAGTACACTATTACAAAATGGGTACTTATCTTCCCTGCCCACAATGAGCGTACAGTGTATAGGGAACTTTTCAACTTACTCTGTTACAAAATAATACCTAAAACAATCTTTTTTAAAGCAGTTAGTTACAATCTGATGTGCAGGTGACTAAGAAGTGTACTGTCAAAATAAAGGAAAGGTTAATATGCTCCCAACAGTGTTCAATTTAGTTTCCATTTTATCACAACAATCTGTCTTGAAAGCAGTCATGATGTGGGACTAATTTCATATATAGACTGATAGCCTATAGAAAGCATCATTCCTTTTTCAAGTCTACTTTAGCCCAAAGTTGACACTCTCCTCTCCTGGTACTCTTCTTATCTCTCCAGCCGCTCATTCTCAAGCTCTTTCTTGGCTCCTTCTCTATCACCCTTCCCCTAACTATGGGAATCCCTCATAGCTCATTTCTGGATCCCTTTCTGTTCTCTAACTACCCACTTCTTTGGGGCATTCTTTCAATCATGGCTTCAACTACTATATCTATGCATATAATTCCAAATTTACATCTGCAGTCCTGATCTTTCTCCTTCTCTGCTGTCTAATTTCCTCCTCTCTTCAGGACACGTCCACTTGGATGTTTGCCAACACCTCAAACTTAAGTCCAAAAGAGTACTCCTTCCCACCCAAATCCAGTCCTCCCTCTGACTTACCCATCACTATAGACAGAACCACCATCTTTCCAGTCTCATCAGCCAGTAACCTTGGCATTACTCTCGACTCATCTCTTTCATTCATTCATATTTAACCTGTCTCCAAATCTATCATTTCAAGCATCTCAACATTGTTACAACCTATCCTTTTCTCTCTAACCAAACTACCACATTAATCCAAGCACTTGTCCTATTCCACCTTGATTATTGCATTAACCTCCTTGCAGACCTCCCTGCCTTGTATTTCTCCCCACTCCAGTCCATACTTGACTCTACTGCCCAGATATTTTTTCAGTGAAACAGTTCAATCCACGTTTCTGTAATCTTCAAATACCTCCATTGGTTGCCCTTCCACCTCTGCTACAAACTCCTTACCATAGCCTTCAAAGCACTCAAGCACCTCACCCTCTCCTACTTTACCACCCAGATTTTCTATTAGAACCTAGCCCACACGCTTTGCTCCTCTAATGCCGACCCATTCACTGTACCTAGATCTCATATATCTTGATGCCGTTTTCTCGCCCAGTTCCTGCCTCTGGTAGGAATGTCTTCCCTCTTTATATCTGATAGATGATAGTTTCTCCCCATCTTCAAAGCAAGCACATCTTTCAAGCTTTCCTTGACTAAGCCTTCATTTCCTCTTATCCCACTCTTTTCTGTGTCACCTTTGCACTTGGATTTGTACCCTTTATTCACCCCTCTGTTAGGCCCACAGCATACATGTACATAGCCGTGATTAATTTATTTATATTAAGCTCAGTATCCCCCTCTACAGACTGTAAGCTCAGTGTGTGCAGGAAGTGTCTACTAACTTGGCTATATTCTCCCGTATGCTTAATACAGTACACAGAAGGCACTCAATAAATACGACTGATTGAGATACCAGTTATTGATTTTTAAAATGTTATGCTAGAGTTACCTTTTTATTTGCTATGGAATTTTTAACATTTGTTCCTCCCTACTGCTTCTTGTGATTTAATTTTCCTTTTTCTTTTCAACATTGCCAATCACTTCTTTATTCATGAATATAAAAGTTCAGACTTCTTTGAAGAGGAAATTATGACTTTCAGCTTTGTAGCTTTGATATGATCTTACATTCCCTTTTTTCAGTATCTATAATCAGAAATGTAGCCAGACAAAGTGGGCTTGCTAAATGGCATAACCCTTGTTGGTTTAATTCATTGCACTTTCCTCTTCCTTTTCAGTTCTCTGAAATCTAATGCAGGGTTTCATGTTTCTTTTTACCCTTGGTGTCTTTTGAATATAAAATAAATGCATTTGACATTTCTGAAATGAACTGGGTCTAGAGTACAAGACTGACTTGCTGGTGTGATGGGATTTTTAGTTCAAATTAAGAAAGAAATGGCTTGTATCAGAATTATAAAGACAGGGATAAAACTGGTCCCAAGATTACAAGTGAAACACAGGAAAGAAAATTCATACTGTAGAATTAGTAAAGGACTATGAAGAAGCATCCTTGGTGAGTAATTCATATAAAAATCTACATATATAGATTGTGTGTATATATATGAATATATACAGTCTCCATTCTGTATATTGAATGTTGTAAACTTGATAATATAGCCTAGATTCTGATAAATTGCACTTAGAGTTTTAAAATATCAAAGTTTACTTTGAAATTATAGAATGAAGTGTAGAGTTTCCAACATACTGAAACTTTATAGTTGCAAGACTTATTTTGCCCTATAAAACTGAGAAAATTTGAATTATGATTTCAAGAGAAATTTATTTCAAACTTGCTAATTTGGCAAGTGGCATAGAGTTTTTAAAGCTTTGATTCTCTAAAACACCAGCATTTTAAATTCTGTTCAATCTCAAACACCTCAAGACTGTGAGCCCGTTGTTGGGTAGGGTTTGTCTCTGTTGCCGAATTGTACTTTCCAAGCACTTAGTACATTGTTGCACACAGTAAGCGTTCAATAAATAGGAATGAATGAATGAAATTTAGCAGGTCCAAAACAGAACTTTTCCATCACTGTATACAGCATCCCCCTCCTCCCTCTCTCTCAATCCCATAATCTTGGTGTGAGCCTCCATTTACCTCTCTCGTCCAACCCACATATTCAATCTGTCACCATATCCTCTTGGTTCAATCTTCAAAACATCACTAAAATCTAACTTTTCCTCTCCATTCAAACGGTTACAATATTAATTCCAGCACTTACCCTGGCCTGCCTTAATTATTCCATCAGCCTGCTTGCTGACCTTTCTGTCTCTCCCAATTCAGTCCATACTGCACTCTACTGCCCAAGTCATTTTTCTATAAAACTATTCAGTCCATATTTCCAATTCCTCAAGAATCTCCACTGGTTGCCCATCCACCTCATTGTAATCAAATAGAAACTTCTTACCATTGACTTTAAAGCACTCAATCGCTCTGCTCCCTCCTACTTTAATTCCCTGATTTCCTACTACAGTCCAACCCACAGAATTTTCTCCTCTAATGCCAACCTACTTACTGTACCTGCCGCTTAGTACCGTGTCCTGCAAAAAGTAAGAGATAAATATTATTGCTTGATTAAGTAAACAGAAAACTACATTGAGCTGATGTTTGGAGCATTCACTGTTGTTTTCTTACCAATCCTATACTGTGCAAGTTTTCTCCACATTTCAGCTTCCCTTTCTCATTTGTACTGAAAACTCCCCTGAAAACTCCCAGTGTCCACTTACTAGACACTGTTGAAATCAATCTTTTAACATTCTTTTAGACTGGCCTTTCCCCTCATTGACTTCATCATGGTGAAGTATATTGACACAAGTATATTAACACCGATGAAGGTGATGTTTCACTTCTTTTATGGAGTTGTGTAGGTTCTGTGGAAAGGCCTGACCAAGTGTTTGTCAGATTGTAAGAGCCAAACTTGCAAGCTCTCAAACTGAGCCTGGAAAACCTTTCTAGGAAACCTAACATTTGGTAATTCTGCTAATCAGGAAGTCTTGACTTAAATATTGCTGCAATATTGATATTCTACCTCATGCCCAAGTGCTGTTCTCACTAAGAGACAACTTTCTCATTTCCTAGCACCCTGGTTTTCCATGACGCAGCTGTTTTTCTTTTACTGCTTGGTAGGTTTTTATTTTTGTTTTCCTTTTCTTCTGCAGGATGAAGTGCAACAGGAGTGATTCTATAATGAATCGATTTGGTTTTGCATGAGACACTCAATAATACCTTGTCAGTCTTACCTTTTCTACTTTCCTTCTCCATTCAGGATGAGCTGTGCTTCCCTTAATAGGGCCGCTCAGTCATTCAACTTGTGGTATTTCCATCGGAAGACAACCATTTCACTCATATATATTCCATAGGAATTTTGACTAGGTTTTCCCACCATCAGTAGGAAATGTGTTGGAGTTATTTTGCCAGTTAAGTCTAATTACTTCTATTTCACCCTGATACTTCTTGACCCCTCAACCTCCTTTGACACCATAGACCTATTTCATTGACCCAGATATCTTATTTTTCTTCTACCTCTCCAACTGTTGTTTATCAGTGTCTTGCCGGCTTTTCCTCTGCCTCCTACCCTCAACTGTAATTGCTCAAAGCTGTGTTCTGGTTCTCCCTAACTCTTTTCATTTGTATTTCATTATTTGATTGTTAATCCACTCTTGTGACTTCAATTATCATTTCTGGGTGGATAACTATCAAATCTATCTCACTAGTCCCAACCCTTCCAGAAATCTTCCATTCATGTTTTCTCTTGTCTGCAAGACATCTCTCTAAAGAAGTCCTGATAGCATATAAAACAATATGTTCAAAATGATCTTACCGTATCCAGCTGAATTTCTCAGAGCTGACAGCATTATAAGCAAAGTTGGCAACTTAGACGTTTCTCTAGAATCCTCATTCTCCTTAATTTCTCATAACCAATCTGTTGCAAAATCCTGTTTATTTTTCCCTCCACAGCTTTCCCAGATCCATCCATTTTTCTATCACCCTAGACACAGCACTCAACATATCCCAGTTTGATGACAGGAGCAACCTTCTTAATGGTGTTCCTGCCAAAGTCTTTCTGCTGTCTACATTTAACTCTGCACACTTCTTTCTCAAACATTTTCCTCCACATATCTCTTCATTCCTCAAAGGTCTTCTGTGATCTTTCATGATCAGTCATTTACCCTAGCATCAAACACACACCTGGCTCTTGATTGGCTAGCTCTCTTATTCTTCCAGAGTCACACTCTTCTTCTTTTCACTCTCTCCCTGTACATCATTCTTGACACTCCTGTGTGGAAGCACAGTGATCAGTGTTTTGCACTGCCCTCTTCTCTTCTGACCCTTCCTTCTTCTCTAAGTGTTGTAGGCCCACTTTATTGTCTTATAACAACAAGCACATCGTATAGTCTCTTCCCCTTGATCCATTTTTTTTTTGTCTAATCAGGGAGATTATAATATCAACTAAAAACAGGATGGAGATGTTCCTCCTTTAGCAAAGGCAGGACCCCTGGCCAGCTTATTAGTAATATGTGATCACCTGGAGAACAAAGCATGACCAGAAAATTGGCTAAGTAGGAAATTATTGCTGCCCCTCTTAAACTATATATTATGTACTGCGCTCTCTGAGTTAAACTGGCCTTGACTAGTAGAAGAAACTCTGCCTGTCAACCACCATTCTTTACTAGCACTAGTAAAAGCTCTGGTATAAATGAACTTGTCTCTGACATACCCACTTGAACACAATTCAGAGTATGTGAAGTTTTCTTTGACTTCTGCATCTAGCCCCTGTATCTGGAATCCCTTCCTTCTTCTGACTCACCAGACCACAGCTCTACCTATTTTCAAAATCCTTCTTATAACCCACTTACACCAATGCTTTAGGCTTTCCAAGATCATTCTTTTCTTCTCTCCAGGTCACAACCTCCATATTAGATTGTAAGCTTCTTGAGAGCAAGGATCCAGTTTATCAACTCAATTGTACTCTACCAAACACTAAGTAAAGAATGTAATGAATGCTAAATAAATGCCACTGATTACTCTCATCGTAGAACATTTGCTCCTCATTAGTATTTTTGCTCTCATTCCTTACCATGATATTTTCATACTATCATTTTATTTTTTTTCTAACCTTTGAGCCTTTTCTCTTCTTATTCACAAAGTATTTTATGTCTATGACCCAGATAGACTATAAAGTCTTTGGGGGAAGTGATCATCTCTCTCTAGTCTATCAATAATAGTAATAATGGTATTTGTTAAGTGCTTACTCAGTGCCAAGCACTGTTCTAAGAGCTGGGGTAGAAACAAGGTAATCATGTTGTCCCTCGTGGGCTCACAGTCTTAATCCCCATTTTATAGATGAGGTAACTGAAGCACAGAGAAGTTAAGTGATTTGCCCAAGGTCACACAGCAGACAAGTGGTGGAATCGGGATTCGAATCCACGTCGCCTGACTCCCATGCCCATCCTCTTTCCACTAAGCCATACTGCCTACTGCTGCTTAGCACTGTGTTCTCAATAAATACTCTAGATTTGATTGATTTCCATCAGTACTGAAGATTGTGCTGGGCTGTACCACTCTCTCCAGAGGCATGTATTCTCAGTTAAAAGGATGCGTTGTTTTTTGTTTTTTTTTCTGTGTAGTGGGATATCTTTACATAGTGATCTCAGCTGGCTTCCAATACTGTTCTTTCTAAGTGGAAGAGGGAGAAAGTTGCAAGAGTGATGGTCAAGAACATATAATTTTTTTCTAAATGATTCTGTATATTAGTATACACGCATATATACATTGGCCTTGGGCTATGTCTTCAGCCTTAACTCCCTGCTACAACTCCTGAAACTGGGAGGTACCTCTGTGTAGTAATCTAGGCAAGGACAAACCTACAGTGTGCATGTAAACTGCGCAGGCATTTTGAAAGATTTAAATTTGAGGAAAAGTAGAACAGATTTCATAACTTCTTTTCACAGCTGTAGGAAGTTTCTTCTTCCCCCAGGCTTCGCTAACATCACGTATGCTGCTTTTCTATGAAGTTGTGCTTCACCAACTATTTCAAATGGAAGAAGTGTGATCTGAGCCTTAGAGAAAGAGCCTGGGGATCAAGAGATTCATGTTCTCTTCTTAACTCCCATTGTTGCATGACCTTGAGCAATTTTCTAACCTATCTATAAGTGTGTATGCATGAAATGGGAAAAACATGCTAGATACTTTATATAAAACTTATACATTAATGGTGTTAAAATGAATGACATTTTGAGTTGCTGTTGGTGACGGTGCTGAACAAATTGCAGTGCCTTACTATTTAAAAACATTTTGGAATCTTCCTTTAGTTTATGTTTGCATTACATATTGGAAGTTGAACTCAGTACCAACTAGGAATAGAGATTCTATCATAGCTGATTAAATGACTTGGATTACCAGGACTTAAAGTGAGTAGATTTTATATATATATGTAAATATGACTGAATGAATGATTGAATATATCCTATATATATGTATAGGATATATTCAATCATTCATTCAGTCATATTTATTGAGCACTTACTGTGTGCAAGGAACTGTACTAAACAGTCTGGATGGTAGAATACAACAGTAAAAAGATACATTCCATGCCCAGGATGAGCTTACAGTCTAGAGCGGGGGAGACAGACATTAATATAAAAAAAATTACAAATATGTACACAAGTGCTGTGGAACTGGAAGATGGGATGAACAAAGGGAGCAAGTCAGATTGATGCAGAAGAGAGTGGGAGAAGAAGAAAGGAGGGCTTAGTCAGGGAAGACCTCTTGGAGGAGGTGTACCCTCAATTAGGTTTTGAAGGTGGGGAGAGTATTGTTTGTTGGATTTGAGGAAAGAAGACATTCCAGACCAGAGGCAGGACATGGATGAGGGGTTGGCCACAAGGTAGAGAGTATTGAGGCACAGTGAGAAGGTTAACATTAGAAAAGCAAAGTATATGGACTGGGTTGTAGAAGGAGAATAGTGAGATGAGGTAGGAGGGCCAAGGTAATTGAGTGCTTCAAAGCCCATGGTTAGGAGTTTCTGTTTGACTCAGAGCTGGAAGGGCAGCCACTGGAGGTTTTTGAGGAGTGGGGAAACGTGACCTGAATATACTGAATTGTGTCCTAAAGAATCAATAAAATTATTGATTCTATTATGATTGATTATTAGTAAATGTATGTGCCTAAGAACTTTTTTTTATATTTTACAACAGATCAGTTTCCCAGCTAATATACTGTTATCTTCCATTGCTTTATTTCATAGTTAAAATCTAACAAAAAATAAACTCAGGAATCAATGTAAAGGGATGATATAAATCGTTTTCATAGCAGAACTGCCCCAGAGCTACTGAGCAAAAATTTAAATTCCCACCTCAGATACCTTAGAGTTCAGAAGAATTAGCACATAGTGAATCTAGTTTATCATAAATTACTTCCTTCAATCCCTAGGCTTCTTTGTACAAGAGATTCACAGTAATTTATATTCATGAAACATTTAGCAAAATAATTTATGGTTATTAATAATGAATGTTGTGCAGTGTAATATGTGCAGAGGGAAAGAACAATCACTCACCCCTTTGAATCCTGGGCAGTGGTAATTTAGTTAGTGTATAGAGTGGCTATGCCTGGGGCTATTTGGAAGACATTGACATTTTATGCAATAGCTGGGGTTTGTTTTTATTTGTTTTTTGATAACAAAAGTTGTTGCTGGATTAAATGGACGTTTTGAATGCTAAAGCTTCACTTCCATTTGAAGGGTTAAAAGGAAAAAGACAAGTTTTTCATTCTGATGGTGCTTAAGGCACAATGCTGTTCCTCTCTATTATCTCTTTAAAATAATAGCTTCACTTGACTATAGGCCCTATGCTGCCATACATTTCTAGTATGATATATGGAGTCCAAATCTAAGGCAAAGCCACATAACACCTGAGTTAAATGTCTCACCATAGAGTTTTCAGGATAGGAGAAATCGAAATGAGAATATGCTGTGCAAAAGTTGAACAAAAATAGTTTGGTATGAAAACTGTTGTCTTACATGTATTGAAAGAAAGCTAATTCAATCCAGTACCCAGTCACTGGCTTAAGCATAAACTAGGAATTTAGAAATGATTAAAATGTGTACCAACTGCTCTAATCCACTAGGACACCATTTCTGGGTTATTTACTGACCTCCTGATTTTTGAATGCTAGTAGGTAAGACTAATTTACCCACCAGAAAATTCTGGCTTAACATAAACCAAAATTCTATTTCACTTTTAGAGTTCCTAGACCCCCTTTATGTAAAAAAGTAAAATCACCATTAAACGATTTTCCTGAGGTAAATAAAAAGGACATCAAAACTTTCCTTGGTAACTAGGTGTTTATAGAGTTCTTGGCACACAATACGTTCTCAAAATGATATTTTCTTTAAACTATGTCCATTTTTAAGCATTTATTATGTTCCAGGAGCTATACTAAGCACTGGGGTAGATGCAATGAGTTCTCAAAGGGACTGGATATAGATGGAGAATAGAAGGGGACCCAGAATTGAGGCTTGAGAGACTCCCACAGTTAGGGGGTGGGAGGCAGAGAAGAAGCCTGCAAAAGAGATGAGAATGAGTGACCAGAGAGACAGGAGGAGAACCAAGAGAGGACAGTATCAGGGAAGCCAAGGTTGGATATTTTCAGGAGAAGAAGGTGGCCAACCGTTTCAAAGGCACCTGAGAGGTTGAGGAGGATTAGGATTAGTCAAGAAGAACATAATTGGTGACCTTTTGAGAGGTCACTAGTAATTATATTTGTTAAGTGTTTATTATGTGCCAAGCCCTAGGATATATATATTGCAATCTAATCAGACATTTTTTCCTGCCCCTCCCAGCTGAGGGGGTTTGAGAACATCTATTTAATCCCCATTTTATAGATGTGAGAACTGAGGCACAGAAAACTTAATTCACTTGCCCAAGGTTACCCAGCAGGCAAAAAGAGCCAGGATTAGGATCCAGGTCTCCTGATACCCAGTCTTGTGCTCTTTCCACTAGGCAATGCAGCTTTCACACGTCTTTCCACATTGGAATGTTGAAAGAGCACTGTGGTACATATGAGCTAATCAGATAGGACACATCCCCTGTCCCACATAGACTCACAGTTTTAATCCCCATTTTATAGATCAGGTAGTTGAGGAATGGAGAAGTGACTTACCTAAAGTCACAGAGCAGACAAGTGGTGGACCTCACATTAGAACTCAGGTCTTCTGACTCCCAGGCCTATGCTTTATCCACTAGGCCAGGCTGCTTCCTTAGGGACTTAGTTAAGATAACTAAAACTATTATTTTTGCCATTGACTGTCCAGTTGTGGGTGCCAAGTATATGGTCTTTGTCCAATCCATTAACTGTGATAGTTAAGTACTTACTATGTGTCAAGCACTGTACTAAACACTAGGTTAGATACAGGTTGATCAGATAAAATAATCCCACACAGGGATCATGCTCTGAAGGGAGAAAGAAAAATAAGTTATCACCATTTTACAGATAAAATTGGGAAAAGTGAATTGATTTGCCCAAGGTCATACAGCAGGCATATGGCAGAGTCAGTATTAGAATTTAGGTCCCCTGACTTCCAGGACCATGTGGCTTCTCTTTCTCTCTTTGTTGTCTTGGCTTACATTTTTGATCATTTCCATGCCTAAAAAGATGAATAAAATAACAGGAATACGGGACCACAGTTAGTTTTTAATTGAGGCAAAAGGGAGGGAGAGAAACATAGGGGTAGGAGGGAAATTCGGAAAATAGGAATAATGACTACTAAAAGTGTTAGACTGGTCTTCATGATTTTCATATTCAGTCAAGTCAGATGTGCAAGGGTACTCATTCACAACATTCCCTTCCTCTCCTGGAACACTGGACTTTAAAAGGGTTAAGAAAGGAAAAGAAGCAGGCTAAAAATAATCTCTCTCTAAAAGGAATGCACTGAAATCAAGCCTATAGGGCAAGAGATTTTCTGATACTGAAGTAGATACAAGTCAGTGACACTACAATCAGAGTTACAGAGTGCCTTTTACAGAGTGCCTTTTCCCTGCAGTTCTATGAACTTTTGAGGTTGCATAAGGAATGAGAAAAAGTTCATGTCTCGTTACTGACCTTGGGGTGGGGTTTTGAGGTCACAATTTAAAGCCAAACTTACTCAACCTCTAAAGTGACAAAGGCTCAGGGTTATGATTTCTCAATCAATAGAATTTATGAGAACCTATCGTAGAACATCTCAGTACATCTTACTAGGGTATTCAACTTGGCTATTTCCTAGAGGAAATGCCAAGATTAGGTTAAGGATTTGGGAACTAAGAGTTTGTAAAATCCTAAACAATTCATAGGATAGAGAGGGAAAAGAAAAATGAATTGGGAATAGCAGAACAGAATGAGGAGAGAAAGAGAAGGAAAACAGAGGTGGAAAAAGTAGAAAAAAAGGAAAGAGGAGACTGCTGATTGAAAGCAGACAGATATAACCACCACCACTGCAGCCAATACTGAAATTTCCCTTAGCTTTGATTTCATTAGTGATGTTCTTGATTCAGTCAGGCAAGATATTTAAGTGCTTACCTAAGTGCCAGGCATTCTACTAAGTGCTGTAATAATAATATAATTGTGATATTTGTTAAGCACATCTATGTTCCAGGCACTGTACCAATCGCCAGGTAGATACAAGATGATTGGGTTGGACACAGACTCTGCCCACATGGAACTCACAGTCTTAATCCCCATTTTACAGATGAGGTAACTGAGGCACAGAGAAGAGAAGTGATTTGCCCAAGGTCACACAGGCAAGTGGTAGAACCAATATTAAAAACTAGGTCATTCTGACTACCAGTTCCGTGCTTTATCCACTAGACCATGCTGCTTCTCATTGAGTGCAGTCTGTGTGCAGATCAAATTCAACAAGTATTAAGCACTTGGGAGAGTATACTTGAATTTGCAGGCTTTATTCACATCACCCCGCAACACCCAGCCCTAGAGCTTTTATGGGCATATCCACAATTTATTTATTTTAATGTCAGTCTCCTCCTCTAGTCTAACCTTGTTGTGGGAAGGGAATATTTGTACAAGCTCTGTGTACTGTACTCTCTCAAGTGCTTAGTACCGTGCACTGCACACACACAGTATGCTCTCAATCAATTTAATTGAATAATCTGTTGATACAAAATAAAAGAGTTGGTAGCCATGTTCCCTGCCCACAAGGAGCTTATGATCTCTACAATATGGTTATCCCAGAATCTAGAAAAAAAACCCTCTAGTCCAAAAACAACTATTTCAGAGATTTTTATTAATATAAATATCTCTCAGTGGCAAAGTCTTAGGAATTTGGTTCCACTTTTAGAGAACTAGCTCAGGATTTTACTTTTTTATGGTATTTGTTAGCACTTACTATGTGGTAGTCACTATACTAGGGGCTGGGCTAGATTCAAGCTAATCAGTTTGGACACAGTCCTTGTCCACTGCAGGGCTCTCAGTCTTAATCCCCTATGGATGAGGTAACTGAGGCACAGAGAAGTTAAGGGAAAGCAGCGTGAGTTAGTGGAAAGAGCACAGGCTTGGGAGTCAGAGGTCATGGGTTCTAATCCTGACTCCGCCACCTGTCAACTCAGTGATTTTGGTCCAGTCACTTAACTTCTCTGTGTCTCAGTTACCTCATCTGTAAAATGGGAATTAAGATTGTGAGCCCCATGAGAACAACCTGATAACTTGAATCTCCCCTAGTGCTTAGAACAGTGCTTGGTACATAGCGCTTAAGAAATATCATTATTATTATTATTATTATTATTATCATTACTGACTTGTCCAAAATCACACAACAGAATAGTGGTAGAGCCAGGATTAGACCCCAAGTCGTCCTGACTCCCAGGCCCTTGCTCTATCTACTAGGCCATGGTGCTTCTCACTACACTCACCGTCTCATGAGACTCATGGTCATGGCTCAGTGGAAAGAGCACGGGTTTGGGAGTCAGAGGTCATGGACTCAAATCCCGGCCCAGTCACTTGTCAGCTGTGTGACTTTGGTCACCTAACTTCTCTGGACCTCAGTTACCCTATCTGTAAAATGGGGATTAAGACTGTGAGCCCCACATGGGACAACCTGATCACTTTGTAATCTCCCCAGTGCTTAGAAAAGTGCTTTGCACATAGTAAGTGCTTAACAAATGCCATTATTATTGTGGGAAGCAGCATGGCTCAGTGGAAAGAACACGGGCTTGGTAGAGGTCATGGGTTCGAATCCCAGCTCTGCCACTTGTCAGCTGTGTGACTGTGGGCAAGTCACTTAACTTCTCTGTGCCTCAGTTACCTCATCTGTAAAATGGGGATTAACACTGTGAGCCTCACATGGGACAACCTGATTACCCTGTATCCACTCTAGCGCTTAGAACAGTGCTCTACACATTGTAAGTGCTTAACAAATAACAACATTATTATTATTATTACACAAATTCCATCATGAAATAACATATCTGAATACTACTTTCACTTAATTATTCCTAATACATTTTGTATGTATAATAGTGTTGCATAAATTATAATAAAGCAATGATAGTAAATATCAGTAATTATTATAGCAATTCTTAAGTATTGTCTCTTCTTATTATTTAGACAAACTGGTCATCACTGAGGTTATTGGATATATTAGCATCATCCAGAGTTGAGGGCTACATCCTCAAATCCAAGAAACCACCATACTTGTCATAATCACTGTCAATATCACCACCACCAATTATTGACCCTTGACTGATCAGAAAACTGTGCTACTGGTTTGGTAGACACAGTGCAAGTGGAAGAAATGGTTCCATCTTTTGAGACACAATTTAATTTGGGATACAGGTGAACAGATTATGTTCATACAACAGAAACATGAAGGAAAAACTAGATATAGCTGATGATAATAAAAATGAGAAAATTGGGACAAAATAGATATGCCCATAAGGGCAGCTGATGTGTTGATTTAATGCTTGCTTTGCTCCAAGTAGCATCTTGATCTTGAAGTTAATGTATCAAACTGATCTCTGGTAATTTGAGTGCACTCAGTCTTAAAGGCTGCCTTATAGATTGGATCCATTACAAACATGCATTTGTTGGTTACAGTGGGAAAGTTTTATATATTTCTTGTTGTAAAATTCTTCTTCCATCTTCTAGCGAAGATCTGAGGTCATTCTTTAGAAGGCTGACAGGGTCACCTGAATAATTTGGATGCCAATTTAAGGTAATGGCATCATTTTAACTGCATCATTAGGATGATCAAGTCCACTTAATCAATCAATCATATTTATTGAGTGCATACTGTACTAAGAGCTTGAGACAGTACAATATAACAGTTCATAGACACATTCCCCGCTCATGACAAGCTTGCAATATAGAGGGGGAAAGAGTCATTTATATAAATAAATAAATTTCAGATATGGACATAGGTGCAGTGGGGCTGGGGTAGGGGGAAGGGAATAAATAAAGGTGACACAGAAAGAAGTGGCAGAAAAAGAAATGAGGACGTGGTAAGGTAAGACCTCCTGGAAGACATGTGCCTTCAATAAGGCTTGGAGAGGAAGACAGTAATTGTCTGTTATATAGGAAGAGGGACAGAATTCCAGACAGAACATTGGCGAGAGATGGCCGGGGAGATGGATGAGATCCAGATAAAGTGAATAGGTTGGACTTTAGAGGAGCCAAGTGTGTGGGCTGGGTTGTAGTAGGAGAGCAATGAGATGTGAGATAGGAGGGGGCATAGCTTGTGGGTCTAGCCCACAGATCCCATTACAATCAGTGAGGTTTAGCTGTTGAGAACATATAGGATCTCTTTCTCCTATTCAATAAAAGTGAAACTATATTTGGTGCATTCACTGAGCAGCAGAATGCCAATATTTAATTTACTAATTCCAGGGTGTCCATGTTCATGTGTTTTCCATGTTGCAGCATCAGTTTCCATAAACAAATTGAGAATTGCCTTATCAGATATTGGTATTTCTGTGATTGTGGCCCTCGGAGTTCCTCTAGCCTTACTGGTAGAAGTCATGGTAGATCCATCAGCAGCAGGATCATCATACAACAGGGTTATGATATACTTCTGCATCAGAGGTAAGGTTGGATAGACTGTAAGCTTACTGTGGGCAGGGAATGTGTCTATTGTTGTGTTGTACTCTCCCAAACTCTTACTACAGTGCCCTGCTCACATTAAGTCCTCAATGGATATGATTGATCTTAACCATCAATGCCTCAGGGCTGGTTGTAAATTCTTTAGTTAACTGAACTTCCAATTGTGAAGCATACACTCCTGAGTTTATGATCATAGACCTCATAGATCCATATAAGTAATATTTATGCAACTTTTGTATGGAGGATCTGATAATGCAGCTTCAAAAAAAGTTACATCTTTTTCTGATTCTCACCTTTAACAGTTCGAATTTGGCTTTCTAAATGACTTTTATCAAGAAATCAGTGATGCAGTTTGAAAGAGTACAGTCTGTACTCAGTGCTTGAAAGAATACAATTGTATTGGGAGACATGTTGCACAAGGAGTTTACAGTCTAAAGGAGGAGAAGTCACTGGAATCAATTACAGGTAGGGGAAATCATGGATATAAGACTATACATATAAATGGTATGGCGCTGAAGGTGGGGTGAAATATCAAATATTTAAAAAGAGGTGATCCAAGTGTGTAAGTAATACAGAAGGGAGAGCAAGTAGGGGAAATGAGAACTTAACGAAGGAGAAGGTGTGATTACATCTCTTGGAGGAGATGTGATTTTTTTACTATGACTTGGAAGATGGAGAGATTGGTGGTCTGTCAGAAATGAAGGGAGAGAGAGTTCCAGGCCAAAGGGAGAAAGCGAGCAAGAGGTAAGTGGTGAGATACACCAGGACTGTTTTACAAGCATAACATTCATGGAAAACAAATTATGCCAGTATAAAATGATTTATTTTTTGAAGATAAATGAAATCATGCTCATTTTTCAAATGAGTAATTGCTACTTAGCCTTCATCTGATTAAAGTCAATATTCTTAGCCTAATTTAGCTAAATGCTACCACATTTTTATAAGAGTATTTTTCTTTTTGAGATTTGCTTAAAATTTACTTTAGGAATAAAGTGCACGTTATTACATTGAAAGGGCTGGAAGAATTATCTAAAGAAAAAGAGTTCCCTTGGCAAAATTTGAAAAGTATGATTTAATAATAATAATAATGTTGGTATTTGTTAAGCACTTACTATGTGCTGAGCACTGTTCTAAGCGCTGGGGTAGACACAGGGGAATCAGGTTGTCCCACGTGGGGCTCACAGTCTTAATCTCCATTTTACAGATGAGGGAACTGAGGCACAGAGAAGTTAAGTGACTTGCCCACAGTCACACAGCCGACAAGTGGCAGAGCTGGGATTCGAACTCATGAGCCCTGACTCCAAAGCCCATGCTCTTTCCACTGAGCCACGCTGCTTCTTCTGATTTACAGAAGATCAAACTGATTACATGTCTATAAACTAGGAACATGAAAAATGTTCTTATATCATTTTGTATTTGATTCTAAGTTCTGAAGTGCTGAAAATACTCCTTTTTTTCACTGTACCTACCCAATCACATAGTTCAATTCATGCATTCACTGAATGACCAATAAACATCATAGATTGATATGCATTTCTTAGTTTCTGTACCCTTTCCTATTCATTTTTATTCTTAAAACATTCCACCAATTTTTCATTTAAGCACTCTTAGTCACCATTGTTCAATTTGCATCAGAAATTTGCATAACCAACATAAGCAGACATGGTGAGTAACAATGACTTATGTTTTCACGGAGGAAGTAAGTGTATATCAGAAATAGTATAAAAATAGTGAATGAGCCACCTCAGTATCTCCTGTTATGGCTGGTGCCCAAAATATGCTACTCATATAGTCAGAGACTGCATTCTAGTACAAGAAACCATTTCTCAATGTATTCTTATGTCCTTGAGAGTTCAACACAAGCAGTAGATCACCTCTCCTGGAAAAAGCAACTTAAGCCCATTTCTTCTAGACCATCACGTCATCTACACATAGAGATGACCCAGGATACTGTTTCACAATTTCTGAAGAGGCAAGAGCTGCATTTGGTGACACAATGAATGTGTGCTCTTGCAACCCCATGTAAGAATGCATTACTCACCTTGAATGGAGGAAGAAACATTACCCTAAAAATGACATTTTCCCTTCCAAACTGCATCTGTTGATGTTTTAGAGCTATAAAAATGAAAAGTTAATGAACAAAAGAAAATAACCATCACATAATAGAGAACATGCAGATGCTATATGACAACAGCTGTTGTCCAGAAAGAAGGATGACAGTGTTATTCATGAATTGGCACTGAAGGTGTTATTACAGAGTTAGGAGAAATTGGGCTTCTTAATGAAGGACAGTGCATAGAGACAGGTGCTTGGTATATGCCTCCAGGAGAGACCTTCCCTTTGCAGAGTAACTTCACTTTTGGATTTCAATCAGATATTCTTTAGTCAGCAGATAATGAGATATCCCCAGAGGCATAAATTATATGATTGATTACCATAAACCTGCCTCAAAAACCAAAAAAAAAATGAGTATTGAAATAAATTCTCCCAAATTGAAAATAGTAGTGAAGAGAAAGAAAAACCATTATATATATCTGCAGATATATATTTGTAACAACTCCAATATCTGAAAACATATTCCTTGTGGAAAATTACAATAGTAGAGTGACTAATGGTGGTAAAACTTGAGAAAATATCCAGGCACCTAATGGGACTGGAAAATTATCTTGCTTCTGAAAACCTTTGGTTGTACATTGCTTGTTTGTAGTATAGGCAGATACATAACCTTAATTTCTTTGACTTCTTGTAATACATTATCCATCATTAGAGAAATATGGAGCAAATAATTAAAAAGACCAGCCTGGCTTTAGACATAATTTGCTGACAGCAGTGCACCAAGCTATAAAGACTACCATTTAGTACACATTAAATGCATATGAATGTTGTATAAAATTTCACTTTTTGGAGACTATTCACCAACAGGTAAAATTAAAATAAAAACCAAAAAGTCCAGATAGTTTGGTACATCCAAGGTCTTTTAGTATATAGAGAAGCAGCTTGGCTTAGTGGAAAAAGCAGGGGATTGGGCATCAGAGGATGTGGGTTCTAATCCTGGCTCCACTACTTGTCTGTGTGACCTTGGGCAAACCACTTAACCTCTCGCTGTCTGTTACCTGTGAAATGGGAATTAAGACCATGAGCCCCACATGAAATAACCTGATTACCTTGTATCTACCCCAGCACTTAGAACAGTGCTTGGCATATAGTAAGCACTTAACAAATACCAACATTCTTATTATTTATTATTATTATATCAGAGGCAAAGACAAACTGATTTTATTATGTAAGTTTAGTCACTATTGTCTGCCTTTATCTTGAACTTGTCACATTTTTGAACTGTCAGGAAAGACTAAAACAATGAACAATATGAAATGCAATTTTTATATGATTTAAGTGATGAACAAGTGAAGTCTCTGACCCACAGCTATTATATAGTGGGAAAGATCAATAATGTTAATATTTCCAAAAAAAGTCACTAGTTAATCATCCCTTAAAATTTCCCCTCTGCTTTTCCTAATTTGGAACATGCAACATCAATGATTAGGGCATTATCAGAAGGATATACTAGTACATCCCATTGAGAAAAGAGCAACATGTTATACAAATTCCTTTTCCTTACACAAAATAAACCTCATGTGTTTGAACACCTCTAATTATGAATTTGTAATAATTCAAGCATAGCACTTGTGCTCTGCTGCTTTCCATTATCCTCCGTACAGCTGTTTAAAGAATTCAGATTTTCATCTAGTAATAATGATTCTGTTCTACCTGTGGTTAGGTAAATCTGTTTTAGCTTACACATTCAGGCAATGTGAGGCTGTTAAGAACCAAAACCACAGACAGGCCATTCTGGGATAGGGCCAATCATTCAATCTATTCTAATTGCTTGGAAGAATGCAGTTGGGATTGAAGACATGATCCCTGCTCTCAAGGAGCTTCATGTGATAATCAAGTGAGAATTGTTCTCAAGCAGAAGTTTTAGAAAGATCAAAGTACCTGAGAGAGTAGAAGACAATATGATAGAACAGATATATCCTTTCCCTATTTGTTCGGCCTTCTCAAATGATAACCTGTCTTGACCTCTGTTTATAAAAAGAGTCTCCAACTGCTTTGAAGCATCCCTCCTTAACCGCCTGCCTAATTGAGTAAGGTGTGTGTTGCAGCTACTTTATTATTGTCCCTTATTGCTTTATTTTAGTCTTTTTTTACTGCAAATGAGCATGAAAGAAGATTTCAACTTTTTCTCTGAGATTATGTTCCTTTGCTTCTTATTATTTCTACAAATGATTGCTGGGTAGATTATTTTATTAGGATAGATAAATATGTGATGAAATGGACTCAAGTGCAGAAGTGAATACAGCAAACCAAATATTCAATGTTTATTGGTTTAATGTTTAAAATTTTTAATTTGAAGTCATATGAATGACAGAGAATTTTTTAAAGCCAGTCCATTTCATTTGTAAATGGATTTCTAATATTTGTTTTCTGAAAAGTTATTGGCTATCCATTAATGATGTATTTAGTAAAATTAAAATTTCAATAAAGTTATGAGCATAGATTGCATCATCTCAGTTTTTGATATATGTTCACTGTTCCCCATGTGAATTTTCAGCTGTTTATTTCTCCTAAGCAAGGCAGATCTCCCAAAATTATAGCAATATTAGAATTCTAAGTATTTACTTTATTCAAAGTGTAACTAATCTCCAGGAAAACACTACACATTGTCAGAATTATACACAGTCCCCAAAGAGTCACATTATAAAGAATAAAGCAGGAAGTGATTAAACAATGAATATAGCAGCATGGCTCAGTGGAAAGAGCACGGGCTTGGGAGTCAGAGGTCATGGGTTCAAATTCCAGCTCTGCCACTTGTCAGCTGTGTGACTGTGGGCAAGTCACTTAACTTCTCTGTGCCTCAGGGACCTCATCTGTAAAATGGGGATTAAGACTGTGAGCATCACGTGGGACAACCTTATTACCCTGTATCTAACCCAGCGCTTAGAACACTCTGCAGATAGTAAGTGCTTAACAAATACCAACATTATTAATATGCTAAAACAGCATAAAAGATAAGGAATACAATAAACACAGTAACAATAATATAGAATGGAGTGACTAGAGTAGCATTCATGCTCCTGGTGGCTCAAGGTCCAAATCCCAGCAAAGACAATCTCATCATCAACTGTCCTAACATACTGCAGATTAAGTAGGATTCTTTACACTTCTCAGTATGATATATAGATATTGTCATAAATTATTATATTTATTTAGTGCTTATTACTCTAAGTTCATTGTGGACAGGGAATGTGTATGTTTATTTCTGCATTGTACTTTTCCAAGTGCTTAGTACAGTGGTGTGCACAAGTTAGAGCTCAATAAGTATGATTGACTATTATGTACAAATTTCCATGTCATTGCTATAAATATGCTCTTTTCCCTATTCCTTTGCAATTTATATCCTACTACTTTTTCATTAATTAATGAATGGCATTTATTGAGTGCTTATTGTATCCATAACACTGTCCTGAGCTTTAGGCAGAGTGGAATGCAGTTGGTGGACAAAATCCCTACCCTCAAGGAGCTACACATGCTAACTAGACCTATTAACTAGGATGATGATAATACTACTAATAATGATATTTGTTAAGCGCTTACTAAGTGTAAAGCACTGTTCTAAGCACTGGGGGGATACAAGGTGATCAGGTTGTCGTGTGTGAGGCTCACAGTCTTAATCCCTATTTTACAGATAAGGTCACCGAGGCCCAGAGAAGTTAAGTGACTTGCCGAAAGTCACACAGCTGACAAGAGGCAGAGCAGAGATTAGAACCTATGATCTCTGACTTCCAAGTCCAGGCTCTTTCCACTGAATCATGCTGCTTCTCAAGACATTGAGACACTGCTAACTAGACCCTATCATGAAGTTCATCAGAGTCACTCTTTGGTCATGATTGAAAACAAATTTACACAACTGTTATGTCACCCACTAATCCTGAACCTATCACTGTAAATCTATGCCTTACTCACCCACCCTCCAAAACATAATCTCCCTTAAAACAAAAAGACTACTCAACTGCATTCTCACTTTGAGATAAACATTCATCATGAGATATCATCTCTCTCCTTTACACATTCCCTTCTGTGGTTTACATATCCCTCTTCCCTAAGAATATCATCTATTTGGAACATTAATTTTTTTAAAAAAAACTTATCTAGGACTGCTGTCTTGTAACCTCCCTTCAGTTACTAAAGTAAAATTTTAATTGGTTTACGAACAAGTGAAAATACACAAACGATTGATCATTAAGTTTATGTTTATGAAATTTCCTTCTTTCTGATAAGACATAATAGTAATAATGTTGACATTTGTTAAGTGCTTACTATGTGCAGAGCACTGTTCTAAGTGCTGGGGTAGATACAGGGTAATCAGGTTGTCCCACATAAGGGTCACAGTTAATCTCCATTTTACAGATGAGGTAACTGAGGCACAGAGAATTAAGTGACTTGCCCACATTCACACAGTTGACAAGTGTCAGATCTGGGATTCGAACCCATGACCCCTGACTCCCATTCCCGTGCTCCTTCCACTGAGCCACGCATATAGGACAGGGAGCATTCATTATTATATTGAGAATAACATTAATATTCATTGTTATTAAATTAGTGACATAGTTTGATCATATTAAGAAAGAATGTGATTGACTTGGAAAAAGAATGAGTTTGGAGGGATTACATCCTATTTCTCTCTTGATCTCTTTTTATATGGCTTATTCTTTGAATCTTTTTGTAAAGCAGAACATGACAATAACAAAAAGCTTTACAGTGGAAAAGAGCAAGTTTCTGAGCACTCAGAGTTTGATTTAATTTTCCTCCTGATTTAAACACATGGACAGGCTTCTGTCACAAAATTCCAAGCTTCTTGATCTTGAAGCAGAATGCTGTTATATTCTCTATCTATCATGGTAGCATCGTCTCGATTCAACTTTAGATGTCAGCAACAATGAAAAACCTTTCCTTTTCTGAAAATATAAAATTGGAAAAGGCCATCTGCTCAACCTTCTGTTATCTAAGCTGTCTCCTGGAAATGGGTTTTTCAACATACCTCCAGAACTGTAGGGGAATGAGGTGACATACATTTGATCTATTCATTTAAATCTTCCTACTTGTGTTGTTTGGGGGGGGGGGGGGGATCATTGCTTGTGCTCAGTTGTTTACATGTGGTTTTATGTGTGTGTATGTATCTTCCTTTCCTATTTAAAGATGATAGTGATTGATGGCAAAATACTGCTCATGTGTGGGTGTAACTGAAATGACCATTGCCCAACAATATTTCCACTTGACTGTCAGCTCCTTAAAAGCAGGGATCATGTCTACCAACTCTATTGCATTGTACTCTCCTAAGTGTTTAATACAGTGCTCTGCATGCCAATGTACTGATGGATAGTACAGAAGTAAACACTATCTTCTGCTGTGTAGATATGATTATATTTGTTATTTACAGTGTTTTTACCTGTTTCCCATTCTACCTTTTGGTTTAATGATCAACTTAAAGCTCCTCCTCTGAGTCACCATGTTTCTGATTGCTGCAAACTCTCAGCAGTTTGCATCTTCGAGCTGCTTGTATAAGGTCGTGCTTCAATCTACTTAAAATGTTTTTCTTATCTCTCTGTTAGCCTTCAAACCTCAGCGCACCATAAGGAAGTTGCTCGAGTGTCTCCTCCCACACATATGATTGACACAGTTGAGGAAAGATAGCTTGGGACCTGAGAAAACAGCAGGGTCAATGAGTGTGAGATGGAGAAGTCAATAACAAAGGAAAATTAGATAGCTAGGCTGTGGCGGTGGAAGGCAGGAGTAGAGATAGTTGGTGGTAAGCCTTAAAGTCAATGGCAAGGAATTTTTGTGATATGCAGCAAGAAATGGGGAAATATTAGGGCTTTTTTGATGAGGGAGATATGTATTCTGATTGACCTTTTAAAAAGGTGCTAGAATGTACTATTTGGCAGAATTATGTATGTTCAAAACCTGGGATAGGTACTGCATAACAGAAAATGAGAAACTACATTTCCCAGGAAGCAAAGACAAGTTGGTCCTAGAATACTCTTTGGGAGGCGGGTAGAAACAATTTTCTATTCTTTCTCCTGTTTCATGGAGTGAGGAGGGTTTCATCTAGCTCTATGGACCAACATCCATTTAACTAAGAAGACCATGTCCCTTAATTAAGCTCATGGGAAGGTAGATCAGGGAAGTGGGGATTGATACTCGATTTGGGAATTTTCTGGCACAAATCTTAGCATGAGCCTTCAAACCTCTTTTTAAATGAGTTTTTTGTGTTTTCAATAGTATCTCTGCATTACAATAATAATAATAATTACTAAGATTTGTTAAGTACTTACTATGAGCCAGATAATTTACTAAGTACTGAGGAAGGTACAGAGTATGCATATCAAACTTTTCATTCTAGCTATTTTTATCAAGGTGGATTCTGCCTAAAAACATATAAATGCAATAGAATCTTAGAAATTTTAGTAACTGAGTGTGTTGGAAAATGTATTTATAATAACTAATAGTATTAAGTGCTTAGAGTGTCAAGCACTGTTCTAAGTATTGGGGTTATATACAAGCTAATCAGGTTGGGCATGGTCCCTGTCCAACATGAGGCTCACAGTCTTAAATCGGATGGAGATTTAATCCTCATTTTATAGATTAAATAACTGAGGAACTGAGAAGTAAAATAGCTTGTCCAAGGTCACAGAGTGGACAAGTGGCACAGCTGAAATTAGAACCAAATTCATCTACCACCTCTCTGTGGATGATACCCAAATCTCCATCTTCAACCCTGAACTCTCTCCCTCTCTTCAGTTTCACATTTATTCCTGCTTTCAAGACATCTTTACTTGTATATCTTCTTATTACCTCAAGCTTACTATGACCAAAATAGAACTCCTTATCTTTCCACTCAAACTCTGTTCTTCACCAGACTTTCCAGTCACTGTAGATGTCACCACCACAATAATAATAATAATAATAATAATAATAATTTTGATATTAAGTGTTTACTATGTGCCAAGCATTGTTCTAAGTGCTGGAGTAGTTACAAGTTCATCAAATTGACCCACGTAGGGCTAACAGTCTTAATCCCCATTTTACAGATGAGGTAACTTTAGCACAGAGAAGTTAAGTGACTTACCCAAGGTCACACAGCTGACAAGTAGCAGAGACAGGATTAGAACCCACGACCTCTGACTCCCAAGCCCGGACTCTTTCCACTAAGCCACACTGGTTCTCAATCCCTTTTGTCTTCCGAGCCCATAACCTTGGCATTAACCTTGACTCCTTTCTTTCATTCAACCCACATATTCAATCCATTACTAAATCCTCTTGGTCCTACCTTCACAACATTGCTAAAATCTGCTTTTCTTCATCATCCAAACTGCTACCACATTAATACAATCACTTATCCTATCCTACCTGGATTATTGCATCAATCTCCTTGCTGACCTCCCAGCCTCCTGTCTTTCTCCAATCCAGTCCATTTTTCACTCTGCTTTCAGATCATTTTTCTACAAAAATGTTCAGGGCATGTTTCCCTACTCCTCAAGAAACTCCAGTGGTTGCCCATCCACCTTCGAATCAAATAGAAACTCCTCACCTTTAGCTTGAAAGCAGTTACCTTGCCCCTTCCTATCTCACCTCATTACCCTCCCCACTACAAACCATCCCACACACTTTGCTCCTCTAATGTCTACCATCTCACTGTGCCTTTTCTATCTTGCTGCTGACCCTTTGCCCACATCCTGCCTCTGGACTGGAACATACTGCCTCCTGAAATCTGACAGACAATTATTCTCCCCCTTTCAAAGTCTTATTGAGCACATATTTCCTCCAAGAGACCTTCCCTGATTAAGCCCCCCTTTGCTTTTCTATTCCCTTCTGTATTGCACTAACTTGCTGCCTTTGCTCATCGCCCCCCTCCCAGCCTCACAGTACTTGTGTACATATCTGTAACTTATTTATATTCATTTTTTTCTCCCCATCTAGACTATTAGCTCATTGGGAATTTCTCTTTTTATTGTTGTACTGTACTCTCCCAAGTGCTTAGTACAGTGCTCTGCAAACAGCAAGTGTTCAATAAATGCAATTGAATGAAAGAATGAATTTGATTCCCAGGCCCATGTCCTTTCCAATAGGCCATACCACTTCCATATGTAATGTACATATAATAATGAGAATCAACAATTTACTCCCTAAATCCAATCTATTAGAGAACGTCTAAGGGTAGCTCTTGTGAAGTCCTGAGATTCCAGGAGATCATATTCCCACACAAGGGTTTCACTCAGAAATGGACAGATTAAGAGAAAATGATAAAACCAACAGCAAGTTCCCAAACTGCTCCTTCTTTAAAGTTCTCCCTCAAATGCTTGAAACTTAACATGAACAGATTAACTTCACATGTGACAGCTTTCCCAAGGCAAAGGCAGTGGGTTCATAGCAGAAGCACCCCAGGCACCAGATGTAAAGGGAAGAGAGAGAGGAAGAGAATCAGCATGGTCTAGTGGATAGAGCATGGGTCTGGGAGTCAGAAGGAGCTGGGTTTCAATTCTGCCTCCACTTCTCAGCTGTTTGACCTTGGATAAGTTACTTAATTTCTCTGTGCTTCAGCTACCTTAACAGTAAAATGGAAATAAAGAGTGTATCTGCAACCCGAGTCTTTAGTACAGTGCCCAGCACAAAAGAAATGCTTAAATACCATTAAAAAAATAGAAGATGGTCTGATTCACCTGTTTTTTTTTGTGGTGGTGGTGTTTGTTTGTGGGTGTTATTTTAAAATTCTACTTACAGCACACCTGCATTTGTAGCAAGGAAAATTCCTTGTGGAAAGTGTAATCTGTGAAGGAGGCTTTGCTATTTCCGGTTCCCGTTTAGGGGTAGCAAATGTGTTCTGCCTTCTGGGTAAAGTAGTCTCATTAAAAGCATTCACTGTTTAAAGTATTCTTCCCCTTTGCTTTGCCTGCTATTGTTTTCATTATCAGCCAGATTCCCTGCACTATCTTAATAGGTGCTGTTTTAATGTACTGTTTCCTAATAATCTGAAAAAATTAATTGCCTACCTAAGAGATTCACTGATTCCCAGGAGTCAAACACTAGAGGTAAAAATTAGCTCATGGAAATCCTTTCATATTACACAGATATATGAATTGAAGCTACTGGTAGGAAGTTCATTTTTCTGTTTTAGCTCCTTTAGAAATAAAATACTCTGTGGTATAAGAAGTGTATGCTTTATTACAAAAGGAGTAAAATACCACCATCGTCATTTTAAAGCAAAGTTGTGTAAATTCCTATGAGTCTACATTTTAATATTCCAAAATCAGGATTTGTTTAAAAGCATCAAATCTGTACCCAAATGAAATTTTTATGTGGACCTTTAGGAAATATAGACAAACCACATATTAATTTGCCATTTCACTTATATATTCCTTTTTTCCCCCTTAAACTCTATTTTTTCCATCCTCAAAGGAGTAATCTTTTTCTTTATTAAAATATTTGGGAATCTCAAATGTGTGGCAATAAAGAACAATGGTATTTTAAGCAGTAGAAACCAAAGTACCTGTGACTGTTAATTAACTCTTCTAAGGCTACACATTGTTGGCAAAAAAAAGGAAATAATTTCCTCTTGAAATTGCTAATTAGTAATATGACATTTTATATCAGAATTAATATTATCATTATTCTCCCCCAGATTACATCTCCCTCTGAAAATATAGCAGAAATTACCTTATAATGACATAATTACAGAGCTGCAAAACACTTTTTGAGATCACTTAATATTATATATTGAGTACTGTGTGTACGATTGTACCAAATTTTTAGGAGAGTACAATACAATAAAGTTTCCTGCCCACAATTTGTTCACAGTCTAGTGGGGAAGACAGACATTGACATAATCAGTCAATGGGCAGAGCCTAAATGTAAATAAATAAGGATATGCACATATAAGTGTTGTGGGGCTGAGGGTGGAATGAATATTGTGTGCTTAAGGGTACAGATCCAAGTGCAAAAATGACATAGAAGGGACAGGAAGTCGGGGGGGAAAAGAGTTTCATTGGGTAAAGCTAATGAGGCCTATGAAATGTTGGTAGGTTGTTCTCTAGACTGTAAAATCATTGTGGTCCGGGAATGTATCTGTTTATTGTTGTATTGTCCTCTTCCAAGTGCTTAGTACAGTGCTTTGCACACAGTAAATGCTCAATAAATATGATTGAATGACTGAAGCCTAATAAGGCTTTGAAAGTGGGGAGTGTTGGTCCCCTGTATGAGGGGTGGAGGAGTGTATGGGGCGGGGCGGTGTCCAGGCCAGTGGGAGAATGTGTAAAAGTGGTTAGTGGCAAAATAAATGAGAGTGGGACTTAGTGAGAATGTTGGCGCTAGAGGAGTGAAATGTGTGATCAGGGAGGTAAGATAGGGAGTGAGATGATTAGAACATGTATTATTTTAAAGTCCAAGAGTGGAGACTTCACAAGCTCCCTTCCTAAAAAATAACCTGAATCTCTCATACTGTAATTTACCTGCTCTCCTTCTTGTTTAGTACTACTGAGGAGGACAACTGGTAAACACTTTGCCTGTAAAAATCTTATAGAAGCCAGTGTCACCCTATAGTATTTTCCCCTTTGGCTTTTCTTCCCTTTAATCATTTTGTTGTTTGGATATAACCAGCTCATAATAAAACAAGATGATAAAGCTTTTAAAATTCTAAACTGACTTAACATGGGATCTCCCTGGTGAGTTTGCATGATAAGTATTACACTGTTAAGAGAATCTGTCTTTGAAAATTAAGATCAGCTATGTATACACATTGGTATAACCTAATGTAGTCAGTTTCAAATACCATTAATAATAATGATGATGGTATTTGTTAAGCTCTTACTATGTGCCAAGTACTGTTCTAAGCGCTGGGGTAGATACAGGGTAATCAGGCTGTCCCAAGTGGGGCTCACAGTCTCAATCCCCATTTTACTGATGAGGGAACTGAGGCACAGAGAAGCTAAGTAATTTACCCAAAGTCATCAGGCAACAAGTGGCAGAGTGGGGATTAGAACCCATGACCTCTGACTCCTAAACCCATGCTCTTTCCACTGAACCATGCTGCTTCTAAAACTCTAAAACCCTAAAACTCAACATGAGCAAGACTGAGCTCCTCATCTTCCCTCCCAAACCTGGTCCTCTCCCAGACTTCTCTATCACCGTGGATGGCACAACCATCCTTCCCGTCTCTCGGGCCCGCAATCTCGGTGTCATCCTTGACTCGTCTCTCTCGTTCACCCCACACATCCTATCCGTTACCGAGACCTGCCGGTTTCACCTCTACAATATCGCCAAGATCCGCCCTTTCCTCTCCACCCAAACGGCTACCTTACTATTACGGGCTCTCGTTATATCCCGGCTAGACTACTGTGTCAGCCTTCTCTCTGACCTCCCTTCCTCCTCTCTCGCCCCGCTCCGGTCTATTCTTCACTCCGCTGCCCGGCTCATCTTCCTGCAGAAACGATCTGGGCATGTCACTCCCCTTCTTAAACAACTCCAGTGGTTGCCTATCGACCTCTGCTCCAAACAAAAACTCCTCACTCTAGGCTTCAAGGCTCTCCATCACCTTGCCCCTTCCTACCTCTCCTCCCTTCTCTCTTTCTACCGCCCACCCCGCACGCTCCGCTCCTCTGCCGCCCACCTCCTCGCCGTCCCTCGGTCTCGCCTATCCCGCCGTCGACCCCTGGGTCACGTCCTCCCGCGGTCCTGGAACGCCCTCCCTCCTCACCTCCGCCAAACTGATTCTCTTTCCCTCTTCAAAACCTTACTTAAAACTCACCTCCTCCAAGAGGCGTTCCCAGACTGAGCTCCTCTTCCCCCTCTACTCCCTCTGCCATCCCCCCTTTACCTCTCCGCAGCTAAAGCCTCATTTTCCCCTTTTCCCTCTGCTCCTCCACCTCTCCCTTCCCATCCCCACAGCATCGTACTCGTCCGCTCAACTGTATATATTTTCGTTACCTTATTTATTTTGTTAATGAATTGTACATCGCCTCGATTCTATTTAGTTGCCATCGGTTTTTACGAGATGTTCTTCCCCTTGACGCTGTTTAGTGCCATTGTTCTTGTCTGTCCGTCTCCCCCGATTAGACTGTAAGCCCGTCAAACGGCAGGGACTGTCTCTATCTGTTGCCGACTTGTTCATCCCAAGCGCTTAGTACAGTGCTCTGCACATAGTAAGCGCTCAATAAATACTATTGAATAAATGAATGAATGCTTCTCATAATAGTAATGATATTTGTTAAGCACGTCTATGTGCTAAGCACTTTTCTAAGAGCTGTGATAGATACAAG
The DNA here is from genome assembly GCF_004115215.2 of Ornithorhynchus anatinus. Lineage (NCBI taxonomy): Eukaryota > Metazoa > Chordata > Mammalia > Monotremata > Ornithorhynchidae > Ornithorhynchus > Ornithorhynchus anatinus. Next base: position 23,424,933 of record NC_041737.1, on the reverse strand, counting down.
GTAATCAGGTTGCCCTACAGGGGGCTCATGGTCTTATTCCCCATTTTACAGATCAGGATTAATCTGGATTTATTAATTCCCATTTTACAGGTTAATGAATTTAGATATAGTGTAATGGAAAAACAACAGAATTTTCTTCTACTTTCCTTCTCTTCTTCTTCTTTTCTATTTATGCTCTTTTACTTTAGCCACTTTCTATACATCTTCCTCTTAATTTTCTCTCTTCATCACTCTCACTCCTTCCTCTTTTTATTTTCTCTTTTTTCTTCCTTTTTTCCCTATGCCTTTCCCCACCTCATATTTGTCCTCCCTTTCTTTCTCATTCTCCTTTTTCCATCCCTTTCTTTCCTTCTCTCCCTACCCTTTCTTCCCTCTTCTCTACCGTCTCTGATCTTGCTGCACTTTGTATCCTACATGTTAAACTTTTTAAAGTACCAAGATAGGCCATAAGCTTGTTGCGGGCAGGGGCCATACCTACCAACTCTATTGGACTCTACTGTTAAGTCCAGTGGTCTACATACAACAAATACTCAATAAATTCCACTGATTAACTGTCACGTTGATCTGATTTTGAAGCATATTGCAAAAAAAAGGTAGTATATAATATTTCTATGTTTCCATTTCCACCCTTTTAGAAGTAAATTAAACTTTCTCTCAAATTGAGAAAATGCACACACAAAAAATGTTTGTACGAAGTATATAAGAGTTAAATCCATATTTAATGCACTCTGTTGAACACTAATTTAATTTTTCAATCTTTTCACTGAAAAATACACAAACACTGATTCATACTGATGTTCATTCAAGCCCATTTAACTAGAATAGGGTTCTGGTGGATCATACTGCTTATATCGACTCCTGCATCCAAATACCTCTTGCACCCTCAAACAGGGCAGCAAAGAATAGGTTAATAATAACAACTGTGGTATTTAAGGGCTTATTAAGTGCTAAGCACAGTTCTAAGCACTAGAATAAATACAGTATAAACAGATTGAACCAGTCTTTGTACCACATGGGCTTACAGACTAAGAGGAGGATGGGGAACAAATGCTTAATCCTTATTTTGCAGAGGAAGAAACTGAGGTATAGATATTTAAATCACTTGACCAATGTCACACACATGCAAGTGGTGTAGCCAAAATTAGAATCCAGGTCTCCTGATTACCAGTCATTGACTCTATCCATAAGGCAAAACTGCTTTTTAATTTGTACCTTTTTCAAAACTGACTTCATTATGATAGTGATGGGAACATTGTCAAACAGGGCACCTTGCTCAAAATACCATCAACTCTAGACAATTTGAGACTTTCCCTTTGGTGTCATAGTTAAATTGCTGAGAATTGATTGGAAGTTTTTTGTTTCGTTTTGTTTTTGAGGGGAGAGGTGGGGCAGGGAGGTATTAAAGTGCTAACTATGTACCAGGCACTGTACTACATGCTGACATAGATACAAGATAATCAGGTTGGACAAAGTCCATGTTACATATGGGGTTTACAGTCTTAATCCTCATTTTAGAGATCAGGTAAATGAAGCACAGAGAAGTTAAGTGACTTCCCCAAAGTCACACAGCAGATAAGTGATGAAGTAAAAATTAGACCCTGGTCCTTCTAACTTCCAGATCTTGCTTTATCTTTTAGGTCATACAGCTTCTCCAAATGGTTATAATTAGTTTCCAAATGCTTGCCTAAATTTACCCCGGGGGAGCGGGGAGCAAGTGAGTTAAATTGGCCCATTGTCCTTCATACCTATCTATGTTTATTGCCATGGTTATATTTTTTTTGTAGTGCAAAATTTAATGCTTCCCATATTTTAGTTCCTTGCCCTAATTTGGAAAAGGATCTTAAGCAACCCATAGTTCTGGTGGTGCTTGTTCACATAAATAACTACATAACAATCCAACTCCTTGCATATATGCACCAACATTTTCATATATTGAAACATCAACTTTCTTAGGAATGAAGTTCAAATTTGGAAGATAAAACATGATTTTTTATTTTTTTTTAGAATTTCAAGCTGGGTGTGGTAATGCCTTAAATGAATATGTTATTCAAATGGTAGACAGAATGCTAAAAAACAAAAGAGCAACACCTGTTCTACTTAGTCTGCAAACTGAGCCAGAGGTTTTCTAATGTGTCAACACCTTTCCAATTCTTAGGAGTCATTACTGCTAAGAGCTATGAAGCATCTGAGGAAATAAACTAAAGAACAATCCCTTTATTAGATGCTTACTCTGTATTAAGTGCTTGCTACATGTCAAGCACTGTACTAAACTGTAGTAGATATAAGATAAGCAGATCAAAGTTCCTGTCCAATATAGGGCTCACAGTCTAAGGGAAAGGTAACAGATATTGCATCCCCATTTTACAGAAGTGAAAACTGAGGCACAAAGAAATAAGTGTCCTGCTTTAGGTCAAGCAAGTGCCGTCAGAAATAGAGTTAAATTGATTTTAAAAAGGACCACATTTATTGGTTTGGATTGATTCATATTCATACAACTAAGTCAACTGTTTTGCTGATTTAATGCTAACCTATCCAGTGATAGAGCTTGGAATCTATCATACAGCTTTCAGCTACTTCATCAGAAATTTAACTAGTACATCCTAGGTGTATACTGAAACATATCTAGTGGTTGTAATAGACACTTTATGTAGTCTATTATTTGCTTACATAATATTTTGCTTTTCAAAATTTTCTTTGCAGTCATCTTACCTGAATCCTGGGAAGAGTATGCCTCCTCTTTCTGGGTCCAGTTGCAGGTGTGAAAACCCTTTATCTTTTTAGGCCACACAACTTCAGCTCTCCACTGCTGAGAGTGCTTAGTACAGTGTTCTGCGTATATCAAACACTCAAATACCACTGAATGATAGAGTGAACAGAGGTATAACTACAGTAAGGTAGGAATGAGAAAGTGAGTGAAGGTAAATGAACTCACACTGTGACTTTGGCTTTATTTCCACTGGAGAAGCAGTGTCATTCAAAGGAAAGAGCACAGGCTTGGGAGTCAGAAGTAATGGGTTCAAATCCCAGCTCCGTGCTTGTCACCTGTATGACTTTGGGCAAGTCACTTTCCTCAGTTACCTCAACTGTAAAATGGGGACTAAGTCTGTGAGCCCCACGTGGGACAACCTGATCACCTTGTGTCCTCTCCAGCACTTAGAACAATGCTTTGCACATAGTAAGTGCTTAACAAATACCATCATTATCATTATTTCCCATTAGGATTTTAACCGAGTCCTGTAGGCAGATGGGTACCATGAAGTTAATCTGAATTTAGGGATAGTGATGTTTGGCCAACTCCATATGATCCATTATTTTAAAGACTGTTTTCCAAATTGATTATTCCCTTTGTCAAATGTGCTAAGACCCAGTGTTCAGCATTTCTAGCGAAGAGTGAGGTTAAGGAATGAAGCAGGTTGTATTTTTTTTTTTATGTAATTTAAGTGCTTCCTATGTGCTAGACATTGCACTAAGCGCCCAGTAAGATACAAGCTAATCATGTTGGATACAGTCCAACTCCCACATGGGGTTCACAGTATTAATCACCATTTTATAGATGAGGTAACTGAGGCTATAGAGCAGTTAAGTGTCTTGCCCAAATTCACACAGCAGACAAGTGGCAGAGGTGGGATTAGAATCAAGGTCCTTCTGATTCCTAGGCCTGTGCTCTATCCAGTAGGCCATACTGCTTCTCTTATTGGTGGGGATTCTTAGGAAAACAAAAAAGAAATTGCCAAAGCTCTCCTATACTCCCCCTGGTTGAGACCTCTCCACATGCTTTCATTATAATTTTCTTTATAATTATGCCTATTATAATCAGCAGATTTGGTTGCTTTCACTCTTTCAATCATATTTAGTGGGCACTTACTGTGTGCAAAGTACTGTACTAAGTTCTTGGGAGAGTACAATATAACAATGAACAGACATATTCCCTGCCTACGACTGTATAGCTTACAAGCATCTTCAAGCATCTTTGTTAGAGCATTCTATGAGGCTTCGCTTGGTATGTTACAAGTAATAGTGGCAATACTGGTAGTGATAAAAGATGGCGCCAAACAGATAAGACACTGACTTCCTAAACCAGGAATTGTGGGTTCATGTCCTACGAAGGCAGCTACGTTTCTTCTCCCTATCCTATTCTTCCTCCCTTCTGCATCACCTTTTACACCTGCATCCATACCCCCTAAGGACTTGGAAATGACCAAACACTTATCTACAATATTCTTATTCTCTGCTGCTTCCCTTATGCATAACTCATTTTATTGTCCTCTCCCCAACTAGATTGCCAATTCTTTTGTGGGTACAGATTGTCGATAGTACTCTCCCAAGGACTTAGTACAGGGCTTTGCACACAAAAGTGCTCAATATATGCAACTGGTGGGAGTTTCAGGAGTAGAACTGCAGGACCTCATCTGACCTTGCATCAGAGGAACTCCTGATCACAGAGTTGAGGCTCTCCACCAGCTGTCTCCTTTCTCTCTATCTAGTCTCTTCACCCATAATACATCTTACCCTTTATCCTTCTACTTCCAATCTACACACCACATGCTCAAGTGGTATAACATAATAATAATGTTGGTATTTGTTAAGCGCTCACTATGTGCTGAGCACTGTTCTAAGCGCTGGGGTAGATACAAGGCAGTCAGGTTGTCCCACGCAGGGCTCACAGACTTCATCCCCATTTTACAGATGAGGGAACTGAGGCACAGAGAAGTTAAGTGACTTGCCCAAGGTCACACAGCTGACAAGTGGCAGAGCTGGGATTAGAAGCCATGACTTCTGACTCTTTCAACATTACAGTGGGCAGGTGGGAGGTAGCTACAGAAGACAGATCACTTGGCCTGTAGCAATCAGAAAAGGAATAACTGTTTAGAACAGAATGCTCAGGCATATTTTGATACCAAGGGGAAACAAGCAATTCAGCATTGGTTAATCATTCCATGCACAAAATATGGAAGGGATTTTTAGTAATGTTGATTTTATCAGTCACACCTGCGCACACTGAATAAATATTAACATCAGCAGCAATATCTTTGAACTTGAAGGACAGATATGTAAATATTTGGTAAAAGAACTTCTGAAGTGCATTTTCCACATGAAACACAAGCAACCTGTCAACAAATGCATGTCTCTGACAAGCGTGCAAAATAATATTGGTTCCTGCCCAAATGATTTCAAAACTTTCATGTAGCTCGTTACTACTAAGATACTCTAAAGTGTTAATTCTTCTTTGGAAATGCTACAGGTATAATTGAAAGGTTGAAATCATGTCCATCGTTTCATTCTGTATATAATAAATTCAGGTATTTCACTCACTGAAAATAGAACCCCCATTATGTATCACCCCCATCAATAGCCCCAGACTTGGGTCTCTTCTGACTCTTTGAAACCTGCCTTAGCAATAGTTCTGCACTAACCTCATTGTCATTAGAGAAAAAAACAACTTGTCACTCACTGTAGCTGACATCATAAGGGTCTAAGTCCCTCCCTAATTCCCCTTTTGTCTTGTCTTATGCTATTGAGTAGTCTCCGACCCATAACGACACCATGGACACATCTCTCCCAGAATGCCCAATCCCCATCTGCAATTCTTCTGGTAGTGTAACCATAGAATTTTTTGATAAAAATAAGGAAGTGGTTTACCATTGCCTCCTTACATGCAGTAAACTTGTCTCCACCTTCCACTTCCTCCCATACCACTGCTGCCCAGCACAGGGGAGCTTTGACTTGTAGCAGATTGCCTTCCATTTGCTAGCCACTGCCCTAGCTAGGAATGGAATGTCTATGCCTCTGCTTGATGCTTCCAGCCATAGATGAGACTGGTAGATTACTGGAAACTTCCCAAGTGGGATCCTGAAAGGGATAACTCCTCTCACCATTCTAGAAATGGCCTAAAAGAAAGTGACAAACATTTAAATGTTTTCAGTTCAGTCTGGGCACTTCATGAGTCTGGAAGCACCTGTTAATTTGATGTTTCCATAATTTCTGAAAAATAGCCATCAATGATCAATAAAAAAGACAATTTATTGTACTACTCTTTTCTGTGGCTGAATTTGGATAGGGGAAAGACAAAGTTAAAAGAAAAAAAAATCCCACACTCGCTTGTTTCTTAATCACTCAAAAAGGAGTACCTACCTTTTAATCACAGAAAGGAAGTACTTCAACTAGTTATTTATTGTACATTTTTTCCAGGCTGAGCAAAAGTGACTTGTTGGATCCTGTGCAAATATTGATTTTTGACTGTGAAACTACATGACTCATGAGAGCCTCCTGGGTGACCTGAAATTTGGATCAATTGACAGTTGTTTTCTGGGAGAATGGGGGACTTGGCTCTTCTCACTCCATTCCAGTCCACCATGAAGCCCCCAGCATAACTGCGACAGACTGAGAGTTAAAAACATTGTGAATGCCAATATATGTTTTGATTGACTAGTGGCATCATTATTTCTAGGGAAAAATCTACAGATGTCCAAATAATACATGGCTTCTGCCTACAAAGTGGTCTAAAGTGTTTTTCTAATTTTTCTAAAAAAAAAAATCAGTCTATGTCTCCGAACTCCTTAAAAATCTCCATTGGTTGCCCAATAAATCAGTGATGTATATTGAGTGCTTTCTGTGTGAAGAGTACTTTAGAGAAGCAGCATGTCCTAGTGGCAAGAGCATGGGCTTGAGAGTCAACGATCTTGGGTTCTAATCCTGACTCCAGCACTTATCTGCTATGTGACATTGGACAAGTCACTTAACTTCTCATGCCTCTGTTACCTCATCTGTAAAATGGGTTTGAGACTGTGAGCTCCATGTGGGACAGGGACTGTGTCCAAATTGATTTCCTTGTATCTATCTATCCCAGCACTTAGGACAGTGCTTAGCACATAGTAAGCCCTCAACAAATTCCATATTATTATTATTACTGAGCAATTGGGAAAGTACAGTTGGTAGACACAGTTCCTATCCAAAGTGAGTTTAACATCTAATGGGATGATTTGCAGTCTAGAGGAGAAGACCCGCAGTCTAGAAATGCCCATCCATCTCCGCATCAAACAGAATTCCTTACCACTGGCTTCAGTCATTCAACTGGTTCTCCCTAACATACTTGTGTGGCTTAATGGATAGAACATAGGTCTGGGGAGTCAGAAGGACAAATGTTCTAATCTCTGACTCTGCCACTTGTTTGTGAGCTTCAACAAGTGGTTTCTTCCCTCCTTGGCAAAATGGGGATTCAATACCTGCTCTCCTTCCTACTTATACTGTGAGCTCCATGTGGGACCTGAAAATCTTGTATCTACTGCAGCACTTAGTAGAGTTCTTGGTACACATAGTAAACACTTAAAAGAAAGCAGTGAGGTTCCCCTATAATTTCCACAGTCAGTTCTCTCTCTTTTTCTTCTTGAAGATAGAGATTATTGTAGCATCTTTGAAATTCTATGATATTTCTCGGTAATTCATATTTACTGAAGACAAGATATTTAAGACAAATGACAGGGAAAATTACCAACAAGGCCCTGAAATAAAATCAGCCCAAGAGCATGGAAAAAATACTTATGGTTTCAGTGCAGTTCTGTGTGATACATGTGAGGAGAATGAATGACAGAAGGACATTTACTTGCAGCATGGGAAATTGAAAGGGCATATAGAGGGCAGGAAAATGATTCAGAGTGATATTGAAGCACAATCTCAAACAATGTGACAAATGGACAGTGATATTGAAGCACAATCTCAATGTGACAAATGGACTACTAGGAGATCACCACAGCAGACAGACCAATCCAGTATGAAGAAATTTGGGAATGGATTTGCACTCATTACACAAAGGTATTGTACAGATTGGGATGTCTAGAAGCAGAATTGGAAATGGAGAATGGCCTATAAGAGGTAAACCCCTTAGTGCATATGGATGTAAACAGTGAAGGTGATTTTTCATTCTTTTCAGGCAGTACTCTTACCTTTGGATATGAAAAGTTGTTTTGTATATGTGTATGTATATAATCAAATGATATGACATTATAATATATTGTAGATTGTAATGTAATGTTATAGTGCACATTATATAACATTTATAGACATACCCCAAGTTATTAATAATAATCATAGTATTGGAATTTGTTAAGTGCTTACTATGTACAAAGCACTGGGATAGATACAAGGTAATCAGGTTGTCACTCATGGGGTTCACAGTCTTAATCGCCATTTTACAGATGAGGTAACTGAGGCACAGAGAAGTAAAATGGCTTGCCCAAGGTCACACAGCAGACAAGTGGCAGAGGTGGGATTAGAACCCATGTCCTCTCACTCCCAAGCCCATGCTCTTTCCACTAAGCCACCCTACTTGCACAACCCAGGTATATATACTGCATTATTGCTTATATGTATACTGCATTATTGTTTATATGTCTCAGGAAATGTAGACCATTTTCTGATATTAAGTATGGTGAAGGGGCAGTAAAACTATATTAACTCCTGATCAATCAATCATATTTATTGAGCACTCACTGTGTGCAGAGCAATATGCTCCATCTAAGGAAAGTCTTGAGGATGTAGGTTATTGCCAGGAATATCTGGCTGTACTGACTTTTACTGATCGTACTTCACTGTACATCCAGTTATTTGGTTTATAAATTGGCCTTTGAAGCTGTATCTAAGTTCTGAACAGAGGCAATCATTTTAGCATTATGAAGTAACCTCACTACCCAGTATCATAGTGACCTTTTTAGTTTTTGTTTTTTACAGTATTTAAGCGCTTACTATGTGCCAGGCACTGTGCTATAGACTGTAAGCCCGTCGAACGGCAGGGACTGTCTCTATCTGTTGCCGACTTGTTCATTCCAAGTGCTTAGTACAGTGCTCTGCACATAGTAAGCGCTCAATAAATACTATTGAATGAATGAAAGATACAAACTAATCAGGTTGGACATAGACCATTTCATCCCACATGGAGCTCACAGTCTTAATGCCCATTTTACTGTAATCCCCCAGGCTACTGAGGCACAGAGAAGTTAAGTGACTTGCCCAAGGTCACACAACAGAAAGGTGGAGGAGCTGGGATTAAAACCCAGATACTTCTGATTAATTATGGTACTTGTTAAGTGCATACTGTGTGCCAGGCACTGTTGTTCTAATTGCTGAGTAGATACAAGTTAATCAGGTTGGACATTGTCCTATCCCACATGGGGCTCACACTTTTAATCCCCATTTTACAGATGAGGTAACTGAGGCCTCGAGAAGTGAAGTGACTTGCACAAGATCACACAGCAGACATGTGGCGGAGCCAGGATTATTACCTAGGTCCTTCTGACTCCCAGGCCCGTGCTCTATCCATTAAGCCATGCTGTTTCTCACAAGCAGTGATAGTAGAGAGTGATTCTATCCACTAGGCTATGCTGACCTGAAACAATGACTCAGTTTCAAAAGCATCTGATTTAAAGTGTGTTATTTGCTTTAGCTAGCAAGCTCCTTGGGAATATGGAACATGTTTACCAAGCCTTTTGTACGCTACTCCCCCAAATGCTTACTGGGAGCTTGGCAGGGATTGTCTCTCTTTATTGTTGTATTGTACTTTCCCAAGGGTTTAACACAGTGCTTTGCACAAAATACGCTCTTAATAAATGTGATTGAATGAATGAACACTTAGTACAGTGTTCTGTGCAAAGTAAATGATAAATACTGCTGATTGTAGCAAGGAAATCAAAATGAGAGATTTTTTTTTTCTTACTGATGTTTATGGTTATTTTCAAACCTGAATTCAAGTCCTTACAGAGTTGGAATTCAAGTCCTTACAGAGTTGGAATTCAAGTCCTTACAGAGTTGGGCTTAGTTGTGTAAACCCTGGTAACTAGACTAGCACTACCACTTGTGTCTAGATGATATCAGATGTTACTGATTTTGTCTATCTAATCTCACTAGTGGACTGCAGTTATTGTTAGTATTAGATCAGAAGGTTAAAAATTACATCATACTTTTAAGACCATGGAAAATCATTTTTAAAATGTTGAAAGTTACTTAGATCTCCTATTGTTCATTTACAAAACAGGTGACAGAATGCAGAGCCATTCCATTACAACTTTCCATCCTGCTTTGAGGTTTAAAGGTCTACAAGGGTGTTGCTGCAGATTTCTGATTCAGTTTTTCTCTCTTTTAATAAAACTCAGTCTCAACTGTATTGAGTCAGCAATGGTTTCACAGATATCATCTTTATTTTTTGCAGTTTGAAGAGTTTTTGTTTATCTTTAAAGAAAAAGTGAAAAGTACAGCAATGGAATATTTATGGTATTATGTTCATACTGGTTGCCATTTTCATTTATTAAGTACTTTGGATGTATTTTCAGATGTTGGAGCTACATTCTGATTGGAAATATGTTTGTGTCTTTATTATATTTGCACTTTCAGTTAGCATAATATCCCTTGGAATATAAAAAACTGTAACATTAAAAATAAAGCAAAGAAATCCAGAATGTAATGCTGTAAACAGAAAAAAAGAAAAGTAAAATGCAAGTCACCCACAGTATTAGAATCAAAATAGAAAATAAACTTTCTGAGCACCAAAGCAGATTTTAAGAAACTTTGGAGCAAAATACTGATTAATAATAATGCATAATTACATAAATTATAAAGGGATTATTATGTGCTAAGCACTGTTCTAAGCACAGGAGTGAATGCAAGGTAATCAGATGAGATACAGTCTCTGACCCACATGGGCAACATAGTCTAAGTAGGAGGGAGTTGGATTTAATCTCCATTTTATAGATGAGGAAACTGAGGCACAGAGAAGTTAATTGACTTGCCCAAGTCATACAGCAGAGAAATGGAAGACTAGAGTTAGCACTCAGATCCTCTGACTCTCATGTTGTTTGATCTTTTCAATAGGCATTGCTATACCCAAGGCAAAAATATATATTTTGTATTTGCCTTGTGTCTCTAAAGTCATTTTATTATTGCACTTCCTTAAGCACTTTCTCAAAGACTTTGGAAGATATCCATAACCCATGGAACTGAAGGAGTTCCCAGGGGATTGGAACCATATTCTAACTCCTATTGTCAGGTTCCTTCTTGCATTTTTAAACATGGCATCATAGGATAAGAAACTGAAAGCTGCTGGAGAGCATGGATCAACTTCATTGGCTTTGTGCTTGAGAAAGTACAATAATCTACACACTCTTCATACTCAATAAATTGATCGGCATAAGAACAGACCACATCGCTCAGTTCTGCTTCGAGCCAATGTGAAAGATAAGGCATCTTCACTTCTGACTTTACCAACCAATCCATCATGCCGTAGCCTGAGAATCTTAAGTGAATTTCTCAGGGCAGCCAAATTGACTCTGAACTGACAGTTCCCAGAGCTGTTGGTGGTATCAGTTCAAATTCCATGTAAACATATTTTCCACCATGTAGTCTAAATAATGGATCTGCAGTAATTAATGTTCTCCTTGGAGTCTAATCCCACTTCATATCAAAATACTGCAGTTGAAAGAAGAGTCTTTGAAATTGTAGAGTTGTCACATTTTCTTAAAAAATTGTTTCTAGTCACAAGATTAGATTCTAGATTAGATGACTTTCCATTCAAGACAGGCTTAAGGAATTTAGATCTGATCTACATACTCTTACTATTTTCTCATTCAGCTTCAGAAACAGTGAGTTCAGCAAACCAATTCAGTTGGCATTTAGTGGCTCAGATTTTGACAGTACTTGAACCCCATATCCCATTTCTAGCCACCAACCTGGGTAACTTTAGGATCCAGAAGTCTCAAGCAGTCACCGTTTTTAGACTTACAGGTAAGGTCGGTGGACATGGCCAAATTTCCATGAACCTCTTGTCTTGATTCCCCTCTAGACTGTAAACTCACTGTAGCCAGGGAACACGTCTACCGCCTTTGTTAGATTGTACTCCCCCAAGAGCTTTGTTTAGTATTCTGCATTCAGTAAGCACTCAATAAATATAATTGATCAATTTACAGAAGCAGAACTTCAGAGAGACTTCCACATGAGCCAAATAATGAAACTTTTCAGCAATTGATGTGCAAAGAGCCAGACATAGTCTATGCTATTAACATGGTTATCAATTTTGAGAGTTTTTATATTTTGGCAAAAACATTCTATTGTACTCTTCTTAGTGTATAGGACGGTGTTATGTACGCAGTATAAGCTCAATAACTAGTATATTGTCTGATTTCTTGAATTTGCTGCAAGATTTTGTCCTTGCTGAGAAATTGTCAAGTAGCTCTTTGGCTATTTGAAACCTATAGCTAGCTCTTCGTGTACTTACCATCATTGAACAAATCCTAAACAGCCTGGAAAACTTACAGTATTTAAACTTCCTCTTTTATTTAACCATGTCAATCATCTATTTTGCCCGCTTTCATTTATCAATACAGCTTTTTCCCATACTTTTTCCAAACTTCACAGTCATATATTTTGCTGCAAAGGCACTGTGTTTTGTAATGAGATGTCATTTTAATTTTTTTTGTTTGTTTAACACAAGATGGATATCCATACGAGATAAGTGGAAATTTTGACTTTTCTGCACAGGCCCAAAAGTCAACCAATTTTGTCTGAAAATAATAGAATTCTTTTTTTGTTTTAATTTTGCCATTATTCAATGAATTTTTTTCAGACTAGATAGATATTTCAACCAAACACAACTTGACAAACCAAAGACTTGGGAATTAAGTACCAATAAGATCAGCTGGTAGGTGGACTTAAAATATATGGGATGGCATTATGCAATGTTAGTATGTATAACTATTTTAACATATTAAACAAATATGATAAAATTATAAATTAAGTGTGAGGCATATTCATTACATTTTTATATTTGATACTAATCTGAGGCTGGGAAGCCATATTTGATTTCAAGAAGTGCTAGATATGGCTCATATGGCAATAGATTGTCAAATTAAGCTTTAGATTAAACACTGCCACCTACCTCTGATAAGAGTCTTCCAAAGCCTAAAAGTGCCATATAGGAATTTGTTCAAGCTTCTTGAAGACAGAGATCATATCTACTAACTTTATTTTACTTTCCCAAGCATTTAGTACAGTGCTTCATAAATAAGATTGAAATGCTTGGACAAGGCAATATGGACCAAAGACCAAAACCAAGGACTTTCAAGAATCTCTTAAAAAAACTATATGTATCCCCATACTCTCTCCCAGCCCCATTGAATATTACAAATAAGGAAGTAACATTAAAGTGGCAGTTCACTCTTAACCTCTCAGAATTTCCATTTTTTTCTTTCTTTTATGATATTTAAATGCTTACTATGTTTCAAACTGTGTTCTAAGCAGTCAGCTAAGTATAACTTAATTAGGTCAGACACAGTCCCTGTCTCCATAGGGCTCACAGTTTAAGTAGGAGGGAGAACAGTTATCCCTATTTTACAGTTCAGGAAACTGAGGCACAGAAAAGTTACACAGCAAGGAATTGGCAGAGATGGGACTAGAATCCAGGTCATTCTGTCTCCCAGCCCCTTGCTCACTCCAGGAGGCCACACTGATTCTCACTGAAGATGAAAATTTAAAAATAATAGTAAATTTGCCAATGTATGAAGGCATGTTGTTTGCTCCAACATTTAATGAAGTCATTATCTCAATTATGGTTATGCAGAATTATCAACCTTCTTATCTGATGATATACTCCTCTCCACCCCCCGAAAAAAACCAAAGGGATGAGCAACTCAGTTACCTACATAGGCTCTTTGGATCCACATGGGACACTGAAAAAATGCCATAATATTTAAAGATCGAGTCATTAACACCATTTACAAGAAAAATGCTGAATGCAGAACTGTTTCAGTCATTACTATTAGCTACAAGAAAAATGCTGAATACAGAAATCATTGTGAAATCTCATGTTTGCTATCTAGCTACCTCACTCTGAGATTCACCCTGAAAATATGCAGGTCGTCTTGATTCAGTTTATTTTATTGTCTGACTGTGCATTGGTGACCAGTGCACTGCCTAGGTTAACAGAAGTTCATAATGTTATTTAGTGTCTCTAGTGTCAGTGTAGAACTTGGAGAAGCAGCGTGGCTCAGTGGAAAGAGCACGGGCTTTGGAGTCAGGGCTCATGAGTTCGAATCCCAGCTCTGCCACTTGTCAGCTGTGTGACTGTGGGCAAGTTACTTAACTTCTCTGTGCCTCAGTTCCCTCATCTGTAAAATGGGGATGAAGACTGTGAGCCCCACATGGGACAACCTGATTCCCCTGTGTCTACCCCAGCGCTTAGAACAGTGCTCGGCACATAGTAAGCGCTTAATAAATACCAACATTATTATTATTATTATTAACTTAGGTTGCATAGAGTATTTCCCGGTTGGGCTCTGATAAATTACCTTAGTTTTCTTCAGGCTTACCATCAGTACATAGTACCTAGTTGATTTGATCAAACAGTTTACAATTATTTGCATGACTTCTTTGTGTTTTAAAAGTGGAATCATTAGCATGTAATAATTCTTGAATTCCTATCTCTTTGGGTGATGCTCCTAGCCTGTTGAGCTGGAACTGTTTCCAGAATAGAAGTGTATTTTAATGCATACATCCTGGTCCCTTGCTTTGGACTCCTGCATAGCTGAGTAAAATGAATTGAACAGGACTGAACCTACTAAACATCCCAGCTTTTTCTCAATTGCACTGGGAAGTCATCAGCCAGAGGACCCCTACCTCTGCTGAGAACAGTAGTCTAACAATACAAATCAATTTCTCAATATAGCAAATTTACTAAAGAATTTGCAAGGTATTTGTGTTTATATTTCTTCTTAGGAAAGAGGTAGAATAGGGCTCTGGGTGGATTTTAAGAAGAAAGGGTATTGCTATTACCAATTACCAACTGGTGCTAGTATTACCAATCAAGATCCTGGGTCATCAAGGGCTGTTGCATTAAGCTTGTTATGAGAATGTCAGTTTACTGTTATATTGTACTCTTCCAAGTTCATAGTATAGTGCTGTACACACAGTAAGCCCTCAGTAAATGTGATTGAGTGAGTGAATGAATGGGGTTTGGGAAAAGAATCTATTACCCACAGAGAACTTTCCTTTTATATATATATATATCAGATGTCTGAGCTCCCAAACCTCCTGTAAAACAGTTGCCTTTTATATGGGAATATAATGTATTTATTATTCAAGTATTACTCATCCAAACTCCAAATGGCTGGATACGTTTGGTGTGATGATGTTGATTCTGGAGATAGGCACAGCCCTATGATCAATCAAGAGCCAGTCTTAGTTGTTCATCAGTTGACAGGATCGTTAGATAATGCCAGTCCTGTACTAATAAGGGCTTTAAAAAGAACAGAATTTCACTGTCAAAATATTCACTTGAGAAGCTCGGAAACATTTTTTTTTCAGCAAATCCACAGCATGGTGTTTTGCCAGTGTTCCCAAAATAATTTGCAGCAGGCTCAAAAACAATTAGGAGTTCGTGCAGGCAGAAACATAGCCACATCTCTCTGATTCACTCTTTTTCTCCTTTCCCATCTGTTGCTCACTTGACCCAAGGCATTGCTGGATTAGTAAGTAACCCTAAGCCCAGTACGTAGTATTCTTAGAAATGGTCATCTGTGAAAAAGCTCGTATTTCAGATGCATTTTTTAAGTGTTCCATAAAATGATCTGTTTAAGGCTCCCTTTTCAAAAACATATCTAATATACACTACAAAGCATAAGGATCCAATTCTCTTTCAAACCAAACATTAGTTCTTTGAGTCCCATATACAGGTCATTGCAGGGTCTAGTGGAAAGAGCATGGGGCTGGGAGTCAGAGGATGTGTGTTCTAATCTCAGCTGTGCCACATGTCTGCTGTGTGACATTGGCAACTTCTTTGCTACTGTTACCTCATCTGTAACATGGGGATTAAGAGTGTAAGCAACATGTAGGAAAGGAACTGTATCCAACCTGATTACCTTGTATCTGCCCCAGCGCTTAGATAGAAGTGCTTAACAAATACCACAATTAACATCAAGTAGGTCAGATATGCCCCATGAACACTAAATTATTGAGTTCCTTTAATTATCCCAAATTGCATAAAGTGGATTGTGTGAATAATGTAGCTGCTGGCTCTCTTCTTGGAACAGCAGATGCATTTTCCATTTCATTTCAATATTTAAATTGAGAAAATTTGCAATTGATATTTGACACTTTCAATTGATCTTGAAATGGGCAAATACTTAATTTCTTACATCTAAATTTAAGGAAAGCAACGTATTCACTTGTTTCCATAATGTAGAACATGTAATAAATGCATTCTTTTTATTTTGCAGAAGTGTAGAATTTGGTAGTTTAATTTAGAGACAAATGGATAAATTTAATACTTATTATCATTATTGCTGTCATTACTTATCACAATCACAAATATCTATGGAATATAATTCAACATGATATTATATAATGTGATATCATGCCAGTGGTAATAAACATGGAACTAAGGGGTTGGTCCATTTTTATATTTACAGAACGTCATCTGAAGTGCAGAAATCCCAAAATAACTGTTAATCATCCCAGATGAATAAGATCATTTTGGGGTATTTTGGATATTTCTGCATTCTTAGGTTAGTATGGAATACTATTTTTACTTTAAATACACCCTAACAATTGGATACCGATAATTCTATAAAAGTATTTGCATAGCAAATAGAGAAACTGGGTAGCGCCTACAATATTTATCTAATAGCCAAGTTTCTCCTTTTTTAAAAGAAACTAAAGCAATAACTTCTGAATTTGTTTCTGTAAATAAATTTAAGGATTGTTGTTTACAATTTCTACTGATCTCAAATAAAGTATTCTCTTGGAATCTCCATGCTTTTAGTGATACCTCATGCAGAAACATCAGCTTGAATTATATAATCAATAGCACTACAGGTGTGCATTCACCCAGAGTAAAGGATTTTAGGGGTATGTTTAGAATGGAAACAGAAGTGTTTATTGACTTGTTTCCTCTAAAGTTTAAATCAAAAATTTAACATTTTAGTGACTAATTCTTGAGGGATAAAAAATAATCCGGTAATACATTTCTGAGATCATTTAAATCTAATCATTAATTCAAAGTGTTTGAAGTAAATTGGGTAGTTCAAGAAGTAGTTCTTTCCTGGACTGTAGATAATATGATTCCTTATTCCGCCCTCAAATTAATCAAAATCAAATCTAAGGGATATGTAACTTTATTTTTAAAGAATTAAGAGAAATTTGCTTCTTTGAGATTTTGAAAGGAATAATGACAATATAGTGTTATTCTTAATGCTTAATGAATGTATGAAAATCCAGGATGGACTTATTTGACATATTTGGTAGGAATCTGGAACCTGGCCTTAGATTGAAATTATTAGCCTTGGTCTTGGACAGTGTTGCAGATGACATCAGAAATTATTATTTCATTCTGTAAACCCTACCCATCTTGCATTTTAACCAAAGATAACTTAATTCAAGGATTTTTTATTTTATCTCTTTTAAAGTCTGTCATAATGGAAATGTATATTTTAAGCAATATTTATCAGTATTTCATTTCAACCACTCAAGAAAGCTTTTCGTGTGCAGAGGTGCTTTCAAGGTAAGGAGCAGAGCAGCTCAATAAAGTATATATTGTCGGTATCATCTTGTGAAAACACAAGTCAATGTTCACCTGTACTTTTTATTTTTCATTATTTTGTGGATTTCAATTATCTCCCCTTCCTGTTCTGATTTTACCATAAATTGAGGAGTCTTAGTTTTTTCAAAACTAATCCTCATTCAGAAGTTTCCCCATCCCTGGTTGCTTTTGATAGTCCATCTTTGTAATTACTCCAGTTTGAGAAAGTTCTTCATAAACAGCAACAGCACTGCTATTATCCAGATGAAGGTAACGGTTTAATGGGGTGGTAAAATAATATCTTTCGTTTCATTTACTATTCTCTTCTGGAAGGTGATTGTCATTTGATTGGACTGTTTAGATCTTGCTGCGTGAAATCAGTTTTAACATTGTTTCTCTTATTACGTGTCTTAGTTGCAAAAATGAAATTATTATTTTTTCTAGATTAATTACCTTGTACATTCAAGATCACCTAACATTGTTTAATCTGCCTCTCATTTTGCAGTTTGTCTGCATAGGTTGGGTTTGATATTATTTGCCATTTGGAAATGTCTCTGATTAGTAAGAATGGTTAATTCTACTTTGTCATAGGCCTTTTGAAAATCTAAATATAGTTCAGTGGTTTCCCTTTCCACATAATTACTGACTTCTTCAAATAATTAAGCATGCTACTATGGCATTATTTACTTTATAGAATGAATATTGTTTTTACCCCACCAAACTGTTTATCTAAGAGATTGTTGTGGCTAGACTTGATCATTATGTCTATCAATTTGCTGGGCATATATCGGTGTGTCTCACAGGTTTAAAATATCCAGGAGGCTCATTGGAATCTTTCTTACATTCATTCATTCAATCATATTTATTGAGCACTTACTAGATCCAGAGCAATGTACTAAGTGCTTGGAAAGTACAATTCAGTAATAGAGACAATCCATGCCCACACCAGGCATACAGTATTATAAGCATTATTTTTCCTTGTATTCAAGACCAGCCCCCTTTTTTTTAATTTTTCACATATAATAAATACAATTGTTTTCGGAACTTGGATAGCTTCTGCTCTCAGTAATTTATTTACATCTAATCTATTTACATTTTTTTACATCCAATCTATTTAATCTAATCTAATTTATTTACATCTAATTTACCTTTTCTTCTGAAAAACCTTGCATGGTCACCTCAGTTTGATCCATGCCCCTTGATCTGTGTCTCAAGAAAAAGAAAGTGGTTGCAGACATATATCTAAAATCTTCTTTAATAAAGACCAAGCAAAATAGTTAATTGAGCCTCTTTTGCTTTCCCCTTTTAATCTCTGGAGCACAAATTTAATGTCACAAGTGAGTCCTCTGATTCCTTGCCCAATGTCCTGTTTCCATATATTTGAAGAATCGTTTTCAATATATTTTTTAATCCCTAATAAGGTGCTTATCTCAAAATCCTTTTTGTCGTACCAAACTTCCTGTCTGCATCTAACCTGCCTATCTAAATGGACTTTAATTTTCTGTTCACGGAAATGACCTTACACTTTTTCATTTCCATATCTTTAGTTCACCAAGTGCTGCTGGTTTGATCTGTATCCCCTCAATGAAAAATATGTGTTCACACTGAGTTACCTCTGTATTGTTGCCTCATACTGAGTACCTTTGATTTGAACTGAATCTTCTTAGTTTAAAGGGAAAAAACCTGGCTGAAAGTGTTCTTGTACTGACCCTAAGTTTTCACCTAGAGGCAAAGCCATCCATTGAACCAGGAGGATGCTATTCAAAATGAGGTGGTTTCATTCATAGAGGGAGAGCATATTGCATGCTGCTTATGGTTCCACAGGTATCTTTAAATCATTGTTAAGGTTTGGAAGGAATGTGTACCCTAGTAGTAGCAGTCAGTCAAGTGAGGGAGAGGTGAACTAGGTTGTTGCCTTTGATTAGAATGAACAATACAACTTGAAAACAAATGCAGCTTTAAAGTTGGGATCATAGAAGTCCTGTTGGTCTCCCTCAGTAGAAATTCAATTTTCCCTTACCATCTTCACCATCGTCTGCTACAGCAGCACTTATTAAGAACATGGTATATGTGAGCACTATA
Organism: Ornithorhynchus anatinus; assembly: GCF_004115215.2. Classification (NCBI taxonomy): domain Eukaryota; kingdom Metazoa; phylum Chordata; class Mammalia; order Monotremata; family Ornithorhynchidae; genus Ornithorhynchus; species Ornithorhynchus anatinus. The sequence continues at coordinate 23,405,300 of NC_041737.1, read as the reverse complement.
CTAAATCCCTGAGGATAAGCAGTAGTAAAATATGTAATCTCTGCTATCAAAGAGTTGTATATTAAAATGGTGGAGAAAAAGCAGAAAGCAATTGTTGGGCCAAGAGGAGATATTAGTTTCAGGTGATAAGCACCATTATTAAATGAACACATAAATAAATATGTTGAAGATGAGTGCTCAGAGGGAAAGAAGCTGGGCGCCTGAAGGAACACCCACACTAAGATGTCAAAAGTGGAACAGCCCACCTTTGTGAGGAAACTAGGGAGGTATATAAGATGTTGGAACAGAAAAAGAGCTGATCACATTGGAAAAGTATGCTTCACCGGACAAGACCGATAGCTGATGTGCCCATGTAGATTGCCTTGTACACCTGTATCTAGTTAAACATATTGTTCTGGACCTCTTATCATATGGGTTAATTCTCTGAGCTGTGACTATACTCACACAAGGGATTCTTTTTCAGGCAACAAAATAAAGTAAAAAGCCATAAGCATGCTCAATGTGAAGATCTAAACAGGGTGGCAAGAGCAACCAGATTTTGATGCTTTCTGAAGTAGGTGAGTTTTTAGGAGAGCTTGGAAGAGAGAAACGGTTATGGTTTGATGGTGCTGAATAACAACAATAATAATAATATACTTGTGGTCTTTGTTCATTAAATTGTCGTTCATTCGTTCAATCATTTTTATTGAGAACATACTGTGTGCAGAGCACTGTACTAAGTGCTTGGAAAGTACAATACAGAAATAAAGAGAAATAAGCCCTGCCCACAGTGGGCTCACAGTCTACAGGGGGAGAGAAAGACATTAATACAAGTAAACAAGAATCAGTATAAATAAATGGAATTATAGATATACACACATAAGTGCTGTGGGATGGCCAGAGGGGGGAAGATCAAAGGGAGCTAGTCACGGTGATGTAGAAGTGAGGTGGGAGCTGAAGAAAAGTAGGGCTAATTCTGGGAAGACCTCTTGGAGGACATGTGCCTTCAGTAGGGCTTTGAAGGGGGAAAGAGTGTTTGGTGGATTTGAGGAGGGAGAATGTTCCAGGTCAAAGGTTGGTCATGGGCCAGGGATCGGCAGTGAGACAGGCAAGATTGAGGCACAGTGAGAAGGTTAGCACCAGAAGAGTGGAGTGTGTGGGCTGGGATGTAGAAGGAGAGAAGGGAGGTGCGGTAGGAGGGATCAAGGTGATGGAGAGCTTTAAAGCCAATAGTGAGGGGTTTTTGATAAGGTGAATAGGCAACCACTGGAGATTTTTGAGGAAGGTGGTGACATAAGGGGAAGCAGCATGGCTCAGTGGAAAGAGCATGGGCTTGGGAGTCAGAGGTCATGGGTTTGAATCCCAGCTGTGTGACTGTGGGCAAGTCACTTAACTTCTCTGTGCCTCAGTTACCTCATCTGTAAAATGGGGATTAAGACTGTGAGGCTCTTGTGGGACAACCTGATTACCCTGCATCTCCCCCAGCGCTTAGAACAGTGCTCTGCACATAGTAAGTACTTTACAAATACCAACATTATTATCATACTCTAAACATTGCTATAGAAAGATAATCCAGGCAGTGGAATGAAGTATGGACTGAAGTGGGGAAAGGCTGTAGGTTGGGAGATATGAAAGGAGGCTGATGCAGTAATCTAGGCGGGATAGGATGAGTGATAACGTGGTAGGGGGTTTGGGTGGAGAGAAAAGGGTGAATCTTGGCAATGTTGCGAAGGTGAGACCGACAGGATTGGGTGACAGGTTGGATATGTGGGTTGAATGAGAGAGCAGAGTCAAGAATGACACCAAGGTTAAAGGCTTTTGAGATGTGGAAGGGTGGTTGTGCCATCTACAGTGATGGGAAAGTTTGGGAAAGTACAGGGTTTGGAAGGGAAGATAAGGAGCTCTGACCTGGACATGTTGAGTTTAATGTAGCAGGAGAAAAACCAAGTAAAGATGTCCTGAAAGCAGGAGGAGATTTGAGTCGAGAAGGAACAGAGGTGGAGGTATAGATTTGGGTTTATCCACATACAGATAAGAGTTGATTGAAGCCATGGGAGTGAATTAGTTCTCCAAAGGAGTGAGTGTAGATGGAGAATAGAAGGGGACCAAGAATGAACCCTGAAGGACCTCTGCAGCTAGGGGATGGGAGGAGGACAAGGAGCCTGCAAATGTGACTGAGACTGTACGGCCAGAGAGATAAGAGAAGAACCAGGAGAGGACAGAGTCCGTTAACCAAGGTTGGATAATGTATCAAGGAGGGGATGGTCCACAGTGTTAAAGGAAGCTGAGAGGTCGAGGAAGATTAGGATGGAGTAGGAGCTAACTGTTTACTATGTGTCGAACACTATACTAAGCACTAAGGTAGCTACAAGATCATCAGACCCACATGGGGCTCACAGTCTAAGTAGGAAGTAGCATGTGTATTGAATTCCCATTTTGCAGATGAGGGAATTGAGGCACATAGAAGTTACCTTCCAAAGGTTACACAGCAGATAAGTATTGAAAATGGGATTCAAATTCAGGTCCTCTGATTACCAGGTCTATGTTATTTCCACTGACCACACTGCTTCCTTCAGGTAGAAGATGTTCCATGCAAGGAGAAAAAACATGAGCAATGGGTTGGGGAAGGAAGTGGTGAGCTACAGTTATATGGTTGAATTGGAAGGAGTGGAGTCCACCATTTGCACTGTACTGGGAGAACTTAGCTGAAAGATGCAAATGAGTCAGTGTATGGAAGGCCTTAAAACTAGTTGTAAAGAAGGTTGGTTTTCTGCAAGAAAAATGTGCAGTTTTTGAGATTTGGAGGGGAGAGCAGTGAGGGATTCTGACTGATGGTAAGGAAAGATAATACAAGTTGTTGTTCATAAGAGACACTGAAAAGAAAAGTTGAAAGAAGAGACCAGTAAGTAGGCTGTTCTATGTATATCACTTTCATGATTTACAGCTATGTGCTTTCCATAATTTTTCTCCATACTGGGTTTGATTGCTGATTCCAAATATAAAATCTCACTTTAGCTTGGCAGGAACAAATCCAGTCTTTTAAAATGTGCCTGCATTTTGCTCCTTTGTAATAATTTTCTAAGTTTTTTAAGTTACCCAAGAAATCAATTTGTCCTTTTCAGAATTGCAAAACGGGCATGCATTTCCACTGAGTGCTCCATGATGATTCCCACATGCAAAAAATTTAACATAGATATGCAATTAAGATTATTTTCCAATGTTCCTCATTTCATATTTATCTAAATTGCTTATCATGAAGTGCCTTGTCTTTCCATCTATTTAATACCATCTGGAGTCTTTCAGAATTGTATGACTTTTGCTTTTTTTCCTCAGTTAAACAGTTGTCAGGGATTAACTTTCAGTGTTAAATTTCACTGCCTCCTATAAAATGATAACTTGCATACAGAACTTAATATAAACTATGTTCACTGTACCAATAATGTCATACCACTAATCCAATATTTCATCCAAATACATGAATTTATCTAGACCAATAACATTTAATGATCTAAAATTAAAAAGGTAACAGTAAAGTGTATATTCAAAGCATAATGCTGTCTCTGTAAAAACTATAAGATGATTCTGAGCTCAATTATATAGTTATATTTTTCCTTCAAATGGAGACTCAGGTTTTCCAAAGTATAATTTTAAGAAATTCTGTGTTTTGTTGGAGACATCATTTATTGTATACTCCTTGCTTTCTGTGTTATTTCTTGAATAAACTTGAAAATGACTCATTCAGTGCCACTAGTTTGGAATCTGTCTACCAGTCTTACTTCACTGACCCAAAGATTCTTGAAGAAAGTTGTCCAGCTGTTGTCCAGTGAACCCGGGGCAGTGGATTCCTTCAGGAGATATGGTCTCTGCCCTCAAGAAGCTTACAATCCAGCAGAGGAGACAGACACTAAAACAATTTACAAATAGAAGTAAAAAAGAAAAGTGGATATGTATATGATTAATGCTTACTCCATAATTTTTTATTGAGTACTTATTGTGTGCAGTACACTATACTAAACACTTGGGAGAGTACAACACAACAGAGTTGGTAGGCATCTTCCCTAACCGTTATGAGTTTACAGTCTACAGGGGAAGACATTCATTAATATAAATGAATAAGAGATAAGTACATAGGTGCTATGGGCTGAACAAAGGGTCAGTAAAAGCTGCAAATACAAGTGCAAAGGTCAGCAGCAAAATAGATAAGATTGAGGTACAGTGAGTAGATTGGCAATAGAAGAACTAAGTGCGCAGGCTGAGCTGTAGTAGGAAATTGGGGGGGGTGGGGTAATGTAGGTAGGGCAAGGTAATAGAGTGTTTTAAAGTCTATGGCAAGGAGTTTCTGATTGAAACGGAGGTGGATTGGCAACTACGGGAGGTTCTTGAGGAATAGGAAAAGAGCCTGAATGATTTTGTAAAAAAAAGATCTATGCAGCAGAGTGAAGTATAGGCTGTAGTTGGGGAGACAGGAGTTGGGGAGGTCAGCAAGGAGACAGATGTTAATGCCTTAAGAGTAGAGTATTTAAGTATACAAGTTATAAGCATTCAAGTGCATAATTGATACAAAAGTTCTGGAGTGGGAGTTGTGGGGAATATAATTGAGAAGAGAAATTAATCTGAGAATGCTTCTTAGAGGAACAATCTTTATAAGGGATTTGAAGATTGGGAAATATGTGGTCTGCCAGATTTAAAGAAATGGAGTTTCAGGCCATAGGAGGGTCATGTACAAAGAAACCTGAGGCACAGTGATTAAGTTGACATAAGAGAAAGCAAGTTGCAGAAGAGTGGGAGAAGAAATTTGATATTTGATAAGGTACTCAATTGACACTCTCCCTAACTCGAGAAGCAGTATAGCTTAATGGAAAAAGCACATTTCTGGGAATCAGAGGACCTGGTTTCTAATTGCAACTCTGAGAAGCAGCATGGCGCAGTGGAAAGAGTACGGACTTTGGAGTCAGGGCTCATGAGTTCGAATCCCAGCTCTGCCACTTGTCAGCTGTGTGACTGTGGGCAAGTCACTTAACTTCTCTGTTAAGTTCCCTCATCTGTAAAATGGGGATTAAGACTGTGAGCCCCACGTGGGACAACCTGATTCCCCTGTGTCTACCCCAGGGCTTAGAACAGTGCTCTGCACATAGTAAGCGCTTAACAAATACCAACATTATTAACTGTTTGTGTGGCCTCGGCTAAGTCACTTAACTTCTATGTTCCCCTGTTCCTTCATCTATAAAATGGAAATTCAATACTTGTTCTCCCTCATACTTAGGATGTGAACCCTGATTGGCGCAGGAACTGTGACTAATCTGAATACCTTGCATCTGTCCCCATACTTGGCCCAGTGCATGGCACATAGTAAGCACTTAATTAAACCACAATTATTGCTTAAATGGTTAGAAGTTTCTGTTTGAGGCTATTAGGAATGGACAATCATTGAAACTTTCTGACCAAAGAGAATATGTGTGCCAAATTACATTTCAGAAAGATGTTCCTGCCAACAGAATGAAATATGAAATGGAGAGGGGAGAGTCTGGAACAAGGAGACCAGTGAAGAAGCTGACAGAATGGTTGAGTTTGAATAAGACAATTATCTGGATTAGGATGATGGTTGTGTTTAGAGGAAGAGGACAAGGTAAATCATGAAAATGACTGAAATAAGGCATGATTTAGTGACAGATTGAATATGAGAGCTAAATGAGAGGAGGAATATAGGATAATGCTAGGGTTGTGAGCCTCAGAGATGGACAATAGTTATGGAAAAATTAGATGGTTTACAGTATTTGGAAGCTAAGGTGGAGTTTAGTATTTGACATATTGTGATTGAGCTGCCAGTGGGAAATTTATGTGGACCACTGATGTGAGCCTGAGATACTACTTCCAGCTCTGCCCACCTACTAGCTGTGTATGTGATCTTGGACTAATCATTTAACTGCTCTGTGCCTCAGTTTTCTCATCTGTAAAATGGTGATTCCATTTTTTTTCTCCCTCCTACATAGACTCTGAAATCCAAATGGGACAGGGACTGTGTCTTAAACCTGATTATCTTTTATCTACTCCAGTGCTTAGTACAGTGCTTGGTACATAGTAAGCACTTAAAGAACATAATTATTGCTATTATTTAATGTCCTAGAGGCAAGAGGAAATGTGGGATAGCAAAGCAAGTGAGCGATCATAGGTTACAAGGTAGATTTGGGAATCATCTAAGGTAGGGGAAGTCATAGGAACCAATGAGTTCTCCAAAGGATGAGCTTAAAGTGAGAAGAGAAGAGATGCAAAATTCAGCCTTGATGAATATCAAGCAAAGGACATGGAAAAAGAATAGCTCAAGGGATTATGGAGGTTCAGTAGTAAACCAAGATTCGTTGGTATTTCCCAGAGAAGGCAGTGAGCATGGCCATCAGTGAATAGAGTGGTCAGAAGGTCATGGGTTCTAATCCCGACTCTGCCACATCAGCTGTGTGACCTTGGGCAAATCACTTCACTTCTCTGTGCCCCAATTGCCTCATCTATAAAATGAGGATTGACACTGTGAGCCCCACTTGGGACAGGGATTGTGTCCAACCTGATTTGCTTGTACCACCCCAGAACTTAGTACAGTGTCTGGCAAATAGTAAGTGCTTAACAAATACCATCATTATTATTATTATTACATGTCACAGACTTCAGAGAGAGAAAAAAAACTAGGATAGGAGGAATTATTTGTGACCTTGAAGAATGCAGTCTCAATGGAGTGAAAGAGAAAGAAATTGTCTAGGGTCAAGAAAATAGAGGAGAGGAAAGAGGAGGCAGTGGTTTGATGTAACCCATTTGAGAAACTTGTGCAGGAGTGGAAGAAGGGAGTTTGGGTAATAGCTGGAGGATGAAGTGGGATCAGCATGGCTTAGTGACAAGATCACAGGCTTGGGAGTCAGAGGACGTGGGTTCTAATTCCGGCTCCACCACTTGTCAGCTGTGTGACCTTGGGCAAGTCACTTAACTTCTCTGTGCCTCAGTTCTCTCAACTGTAAAATAGGGATTGAGACTGTGAGACCCACGAGGGACAACTTAATTACCTTGTATCTAACCCGGTGCTTAGAAAAACGTTCGGCACATAGTAAGCAATTAACAAAAACCATCATCATCATCATGGAAAGATTTTCTTAGTGTATGGGAGATGTTAGATATTTAAAGGTAAAAAGAAAGAAGTAATCAGAGTGAGTGGCTGAATATGGTGCTCAGGGAGGGAAAAGTGTGCGTGCTAGTGGGAATGAGTTCAGGGGCATGGGTAGAAGGCAAAGATTTACAAAGCAAGGTGGGCGATCTCTTGAGAAATGATTAAGAAGCATGAAGGAAAAACAGTGGGAGAAAGTTGGGGACATGATGGGGACATTTTTGTAAGTTCATGCCTGTTGACTTTTGTCGAAGTATTTGGCAAAGTCATCAGGGGAGAGCAAAGGAGTTGGAGAGCAGGAACCTAAGTACTTTCAGGAGACAATGAGAAAGAATGGAGATAACTGGTGCAGACAGAGAGCACAGGAGTTGATGAGGGTGGAGAACTAAGGTTACTGAGAGGAAGAAAGGGTGGAGTTGTGCAGGCAAGGGTGAATCCACGTAAAAATTGTTGCCTTGTTAATTTAAGAAAGGGACAAGGAAACACGGGTTTATTAGCAATAGCCTGTGATTACTAGTAATGACTAAAAATAAAATCAGGACTAGAAAGTATTTAATGTAAAAATTCAACCGCTTCCACTTGAAGTCTGTTCAACTTGCATAGTTTTAGCTGTTTTGCTTTTATTTGTGAAGAGCCACTAGTCTTCAATAGGTTTAACAAAAACCTACATATATTTCATCTAACAAGGCCAATTGCATGTTATTTAATGCTAAATTAATGATTTTGTGCTTTTATTATTATCTTTAAGTATTCACTAAGAAAATTGCACAACACTGTGGCCCAGTGAAAGGATCACAGGCACAGGAGTCAGAAGACTTGGGTTCTAATCCTACTTCTGCAATTTAGCTGCTGCATAACCTTGGGCAAGCCACTTAATACCTGTGTGCCACAGTTCCTTCATCTGTAAAATGGGAACTAAATACCTGTTACCAATCCCACTTAGAAACCCCATGAGGAACAGAGACCGCATCTTATCTAGTTATCTTGTATCCACCCCAACACTAGAACAATGCTTGGTATTTAGTAACTGTTTACCTAACACCATTAAAAACAAAAAAAAACCAACCAACCCCAAATCAAACAGCTCATTTGTAATTGAACCAATCTTATGATATGACCCATAAACATGATGTGGAATATAATTTGACTTATTTTATAATGGCAGTTTAATATTTAATTGAATTTATGATATTGGAGTCAATCAGAATATTTTTTATTGTTTCCAAGTACCCATACTCAGCATCCTGCTTAAAACAAAATGCAATATTAAATGCAAAATTTATCTTAAAGCATTTTTTTTATTTTCTACATAACCCAGGAGACAGGTTTAATTAACCTTTACAATGACCTTGGCATGTAGTTAATTAAATGAGAACAAATCATTCTATACGAAATTAGACTCTATAAATTGACAGTGATCAAAGTGATATAGAAATTCTGCTTCCATTCAGCACTACATGTACTTCATATTTGAACACTCAATAGTTTGAACAACCTTCCCCCAGCTCCCACAAAAACTCAAGGTAAAAAAAAAAATTGAATACATAACTTCTGTAACTATTTGCTTCAAAATAAATCCATCAACCCATAAGCAAATAAGGCACACTGCATAAGAAGCAGCACAGCATAGAGAAAGAGCACGGGCCTGGGGATCAGTGGACCTGGGTTCTAATCTCAGTTCTGCCAATTGTTTACTGTGTGAACTTGGGTAAAACACAACTTCTCTGTCCTTCAGTTACCCTATCTGTAAAATGTAAAATTCTAGACTGTGAGTCTGTTGCTAAATTGTACTTTCCAAGCACTTAGTACAGTGCTCTGCACAGAGTAAGTGCTCAATAAATAGGATTGAATGAATAAAATGGGGATTCAATTTTCCTCCTTAGAATTTAGACTGTGCACCTTATGTGGGATAAGGACTGTGTCCAACCTGATAAACTTGTGTCTATCCCAGTACTTAGAGCAGTGCAAGACACATAGTAAACACTTAACAAATACCATAAAAAATTTCAAACATGACACAAAAAGACAAAGACATAGTGAAACACAGAAACAGTCATCATAGATAAAGCATCCCAGGCAGACACATCTGAAGCAGAGAAAAGGGTAAGACAAAGACACTAGAATAAAAATTCCACTTGGCTAAGGAGAGGCATGTGAGAAAAAGATATGGTAAGTTGATGGCACAAACAGAGAGACAGCTTTAGTCAAAGACGAATAAGAGAGAGACAGAAGGAAAGAAGCTAAAGGAAGTCTTCAGTTGATGGGAAAGATTGCATGGCATTTGGGCAAGAAACTCATAAAGTTAGTGGGTATGGGATGACAAAAGGTGTGGGAAAGTTAGTAAATCCATTTTACATTAATTTATTCTTAAAATGAGTGTTCAACTAGAATTTACTTTTATGGTATACATTGCTCTGAGATGTCTGCTAATTGAAAAATGGAAAGCAAATGGACAGGCATGCATGCTTACAAAAATGTGTGTTGGTGAATTATCAACTTCAAAACTTAAAACAATAGCCTGATAGAAAGAATAACTATCATCTCAGCATTTCAGTGAAGACTGAGAGAATCCAAGCACATGGAAAGCAAAGGCAAGGTCTTTTTCAGGCAGCAGAAATTTAGGAAAAAGCTTCCATTAACTGAAGGGCATAGTAAATCCCCATTTAGTGAAACAGCAGTCAATCAAGATAATACAAAATGAGGAATGCAGTGGAGAGAAAAACACAGTTAAAAGCCTGAATATTAGCTTTAATTCAGGTCTTCACGTGCCACTGGAGAAGAACTCACATATATATGAGGGACAAATGAAAGATAACTATCTCAGAACATCTAAGCAGGGCACATTCATTATATAATTGCACAAAGGCAGGGAGCAGGGATTTGAAAGTGGAAAGAAAGTGTTTTCTAATTCAATGACATGATATTTTCTGAGCACCTGAATAGGAAATGACTATAATACCTCTACATTTTTTTTTAAAAAAAAGAAGACATAACAAGGGAGCTGCATTTGTTTAGAAGCAGCATGGCTTAGTGGAAAGAGTAAGGGCTTGGGAGTCAGAGGTCGTGGATTCTAATCCCAACTCCTCCACTTATCTGCTTGTGACTTTGGGTAAATCACTTAACTTCTCTGTACCTCAGTTACCTCATCTGTAAAATGGGGATTAAGATTGTGAGCCCCATATGGGACAACATGATTACTTTATATATCCCCCAGTGCTTAGAACAGTGTTTGGCATATAGTAAGCAATTTTAAAATACCATCATTATCCAGCACTTAGAACAGTGCTTCAATGCTTAGAACAGTGCTTGGCACATAGTAAGCGCTTAACAAATACCATCATCATCATCAGCATCTTACTGTTGAAAAATTACATTCCACAGCAAACAACATTCAACACGAATTAGTACATTTCCTGAAATGTAGTTCTCTCAGTTTCTGTGGATGGAATGTTTACAGGGATTGCAAGAAGCTGGAGCAGCAGCCAGCATCCTAGAGGTGTCACCTTTGCCTGAGAGCCAAGACAAGCAGTTGCTTGGGAGAGATGCCATCTGCCTCTAACACCAGGGAGAACTTGTCCTACCCCTTGTTCCAGAAGAACTGCTTATGGTGCACAGTGTCAATGTTTAGAATGCTTAGAAGCTTGGTGTAGTTAGACTTGCTGTAGTAGCGAGAACCTGAAAACTGTTCTTTACCATAATTCTTACAGATTTGGAGTGCTTGTGCATTTATCAATGTCAAGTACCCTAAATCAGGATACAAAGGAACCAAACTCTGCCACAAGATTGGAGCAGTTATGGATAAAGAAGCATCTTAAATTCATTTTTAAATAGGTCTACAAAGTGAGAGTTGTGCTTTTGAAGACCCACCCCACTCTCCAAAAGTCTTCAATGATTGCCAATTCCTCTCATCATCAAGCAGAAAGTTCCCATAATTAGCTGTATGTCACTCAATCAGCTCTCTATCTTTGTCTTCTACTTATCCACTCTTCCCACTACAATCCTTATTACAGTCTACCTAACAACCTAACCTACTCATTGTACCTTGTTCATGTCTGTCCAGCTTATAACCTCTTGCTCATTCCCTCCCTCCTACCTAGATCTTCCTACTGCTTCACAACCAGCCATACACACTACTTTTTCCATCTTCAAAGCCATTCTAAAATTATATTGCTTCCAGAGTGATTGAATTCTAAACTCCCCACTTTATATCCCCAGCTCTTCTGCATCACTTAAGCACCTGTGAAATCTTAACCTCCCTGCAGCACTTATGTGCATAACTTTATAATATATTATTCCTGCCTGTAATCTATTTTAATTTCTGTCTCCCCTGTTAGACTGTAAGTTCCTTGACATCAGGGATCATATCTATAAATTCTGTTGTATTCTCATAACTTTTTAGTACAGTGATCTGACTGTAGAGGTGCTAAATTGATTGATTGGTTCTCCTACATTTCTGGCATTCTCAATAACTTAAATGGGCTTATCTCTACTCCACAAAACTCTACCTTCTCACTGTCTATGGAGGCTCATCAGACCTCAGCTTCAGCTACCACCTTTATGAGAATGACTCCTCAGTACATCTTGCTATCCCCGTCCTCTTAGCTCTTCACAATCTCAATTTCTCCTTGCCTCCAAAACACATCCACATGGTTGTCCTATAAGCACCTCAAGCTCAATTTGTCTAAAACTAAACTTTTCATTTTATATGTGAAATTTTTCATTACTGTCAACACCACCACTATCAAACTGTCCCAGAAGCCTGCAGCCTTAATATTGGATTAATTAACAACCATATTAAATGTGCCACAAAGGTTTTCCTCCATAATATTATCCATATATCCTCATTCCCATCATTCCATTAGGCCACTATCCTGAATCTAAGTAGTCTGCTCTATCATGGGTCTCCCTACCTCCATTCTCCGATCCCCAGGTTCGCTCTCACGGCTTTGACTACCATCTCTACGCAGATGACACGCAGATCTACATCTCCGCCCCGTCCTCTCCCCCTCCCTTCAGGTTCGCATCTCCTCCTGCCTCCGGGACGTCCTCCACCTGGATGTCGGCCCGCCACCTAAAACTCAACATAAGCAAGACTGAGCTCCTCATCTTCCCTCCCAAACCCGGTCCTCTCCCAGACTTCTCTATCACCGTGGATGGCACTACCACCCTTCCTGTCTCTCAGGCCCGCAATCTCGGTGTCATCCTTGATTCGTCTCTCTCGTTCACCCCACACATCCTATCCATTACCAAGACCTGCCGGTTTCACCTTTACAATATTGCCAAGATCCGCCCTTTCCTCTCCACCTGAACGGCTACCTTACTGCTACGGGCTCTCGTTTATCCCGGCTAGACTATTGTGTCAGCCTTCTCTCTGACCTCCCTTCCTCCTCTCTCGCCCTGCTCCAGTCTATTCTTCACTCCGCTGCCCGGCTCATCTTCCTGCAGAAACGATCTGGGCATGTCACTCCCCTTCTTAAACAACTCCAGTGGTTGCCTATCAACCTCCGCTCCAAACAAAAACTCCTCACTCTAGGCTTCAAGGCTCTACATCACCTTGCCCCTTCCTACCTCTCCTCCCTTCTCTCTTTCTACCACCCACCCCCCACCCCGTACGCTCCACTCCTCTGCTGCCCACCGCCTCACCGTCCCTCGGTCTCGCCTATCCCACCGTCGACCCCTGGGCCACGTCCTCCCGCGGTCCTGGAACGCCCTCCCTCCTCACCTCCGCCAAACTGATTTTCTTCCCCTCTTCAAAACCCTACTTAAAACTCACCTCCTCCAAGAGGCCTTCCCAGACTGAGCTCCTCTTCTCCCTCTACTCCCTCTACCACCCCCCCTTCACCTTTCCGCAGCTAAACCCTCTTTTCCCCCTTTCCCTCTGCTCCTCCCCCCTCCCTTCCCATGTCCTCAGCACTGTACTCGTCCGCTCAACTGTATATATTTCCATTACCCTATTTATTTTGTTAATGAAATGTACATCGCCTTGATTCTATTTAGTTACCATTGTTTTTACGAGATGTTCTTCCCCTTGACTCTATTTATTGCCATTGTTCTTGTCTGTCCGTCTCCCCTGATTAGACTGTAAGCCCATCAAACGGCAGGGACTGTCTCTATCTGTTGCCGACTTGTTCATTCCAAACGCTTAGTACAGTGCTCTGCACATAGTAAGCACTCAATAAATACTATTGAATGAATATTTTGCTCTGCTTCTAGGAACTTTGTTTTACAACTTTGTTCAGCATACTTTTCTCCAGTCCTCAAAAAAGGTAAAATCATTTTTCATTCCCCTTCGTGTCATATAGATTGAATACTCACACTCTTGGCCCCTACCTGTAACTCCCTCCCACTTTACATCTACAAACTACAACTTTTCCAATCTTCAAAACTTTCCAGAAAATCCACCTCTTCAGAAGACAGGCCTTAATTAAACTCCACCTTTCCTTTAGCACTTTATACATATGCTCAGTTAACTTTAACATTGATTTTACTATAAGAAACTGTAATGTTCCTTTCCTTTCTTTAATTTATAGCTTATGTCTCTGTCACTCCATTAGATTACATACGGGTTGCCTTTGTTATTAGAAGCCACCCACCACTGAAGAGTGTATTAAGCACTGGAGTTGAATCAAGATAGGTTGGACCTGGTCACTGTCCTACAAGGGGCTGGCTTATCGACTAAGTAGGAGGGAGAAAAGTTATCAAATTCCCATCTTATAGTTGAGGTACTGAGAAGAGTGACATTAAATGATTTTTCCAAGATCACAAAGAAAACAAGTGGCAGTGGCAGAGTCAGAATTAGAACTCAGGTCCTCTGACTACCAGACCAATGCTCTTTCCCCTAGACCATACTGTTTCTCTAAAGGCTGTTCCCCTATTGTGGTGTTAAGTTTGATGCCTGCAGCATGTGGTGCTATTTTCACTTTTTCCTCATTCTCTCTTGATCTTTCCTAAAGAAGCTTCTGTTCAAAAAGAGCTGTTCCTTTCTTGATTGTAATACATCATATGGTTTATTCTTGGCAACTGAATCCCAGTTTTCAGCAAGAATCCAGCATTATCTGCCACTTCATTTTACCATGTCCTTAAAAAATCTTCTTCTGTCCTCCTTGCTTTTCAGTTTTCCAATTTCAGCTCTTTTTACAGTAGTTTGGTAATCCTTCTCACGTGTCTTTCATTCTTCTCACTTAGCATGTTTTCAAGTGAGCATTAGCTTCAGTGCTGGGAGACTAACTTAGTTCCAGAACTTTATTGTTTTAAATACTGTCATCATTTGATGTAGGATAGAACCCGGAAATCACCCTACTGGAACTACTCAAAGAATCACATGCAATGTGTGGTGTATATGGTGCGTGTAATCCAGTTTCCAAGCCACAAAGAAGATTGAATTACACTAGAGTTATGTAAACATTTAGTTTGGTCTGGAGCCCAAAACTATGTTGCCATGGCACTTTGACAATTTTCATTCATTCAATCATATTTCATTCAATTGTATTTATTGAGTGCTTACCGTATGCAGAGCACTATACTAAACGTTTGGGAGAATACAATAATTAACAGGCACATTCCCTGCCCACAGTGAGCTTACAGACTAGATTTACAGTATAGTCTGGACATCCATCCTCTAAAGGATGTCTGCCCTTCTTAATTTGATTTTCTATTTCCTTGTCTACTTTGCATCATTGATCCTTCTGTTTCCTAGGTAACACAATGCTGTGACATTATTTAGCTCTCTGTTGCCAAAACAAAATTTTTGCTTTCCCTGATTTAGCCTGATACATCACCTTGGTTTTCTTTACTCACTGAGGAGAAATATTCAACAATCCCAGTATTAACACTGAAAGCAATAAATCACCCATCTCCATTAATTACTCTGCATCATCTTTGCCCAGAGGGCTTCTCACCCATTGTGAGCCAAAAAACAAAAACACAGAGACACCAAGGGATAACTACCCAGGCTAAAAAAACAGAAAAGGCTTTATTTGTTCTCCATACACCTAGTTCTATATTTAGCTATAGTACATTGTAAACTCCAAGAAGCATGGACCATATTTTTTCCTCATTGCACTTAATCCTAAATTCTGTTCCAGCTGGTTTAATGCCATACATGCCAGGCTTCAAAATGCTAGTGAATTTGATTGCAAGAAAAATGATATGAAACAATGGATGGACACGGAAAACCCATCAATTAATGCATATTATTTATTGAGCATTTAATATACTACTTGCTGTACTAAATACTGTACTAAATGCTTGGTAAACTACACATCTAGTGAAAAGAGCTATGGGCCTGAGAAAAGATTCTGGTTCTAGCCCTGCAAATTACTGGGTGTATGATTTTGAGCATTCAACATCTCTGTGCTTCAATTTCCTAATCTATTAAATGGGGATCAGATCCATGTTCTCCCTTGCTGTTAGACTGCGAGGGTCACAATTAATTACTCAGCACTTTTTCGGCACTGATTATCTTGAATCTTACCCAAATGTATAAAACAGTGCTTTGTACTTAGAGTAGGTGCTCTGTAGTGACTACCATACTTAATGTTGGTATTTGTTAAGTGCTTACTATGTGCAGGGCACTGTTCTAAGCACTGGGGCAGATACAGGGTAATCAGGTTGTACCATGTGAGGCTCACAGTTAATCCCCATTTTACAGATGAGGTAACTGAGGCACAGAGAAGTTAAGTGACTTGCCCACAGTCACACAGCTGACATGTGTCAGAGCTGGAATTCGAACCCATGACCTCTGACTCCCAAGCCCGGGCTCTTTCCACTGAGCCACGCCATTAGTATTAGTATGGCCTAGTGGATTGACCACGGGCCTGGGAGTCAGAGGAACCTGAGTTCTAATCCCAGAGCAGCCACCTGACTGCCGTGTGTCCTTTGGGGAAATCACTTCACTTCTCTGTGCCTCAGTTACATCATCTGTAAAAATGGGAATTAAGACTATGAGGCCCATATAGGACAGGAAATGTGTCCAACTCAATTTGCTTGTATCTTCCTCAGTGTTTATTGCAGTGCACATAGAGCTTAACACATACCTCAATTATTATTGTTATTATTATTATTATTACAATAGAGTTAGTAGCCATGGTCCCTGCCCTGAAGGAGGTGACATTCTAATAGGGAGACAAACAAAGGAATAACACATATAGGATAAAAAAAAAAGTGGATATGTGGGTTGCTGCTTAAGTAATAGAACACACAGGACATGTAACATGTACTACGATAGATTATGAGTTCACAAGTGCTCAGGTAGTGCAGAATTGCTAAAATAGCAGTTTTATTTTATGCAGTTTAATTTAATAAGTTTTATTTATATGCATGCAGTTTATATGGGCATATAGCATTGAAGAAAGTAGAAATTAATCATGCAAGGCTTCTTGGATATGATTTCAGGAAAGCTCCGAAGATGGAGGCATTCAATTCAATTAAATCATATTTATTAAACACTTACTGTATGCAGAACACTGTACTAAGCACTTGGGAGAGTACAGTACAATAATAGACAGGTTCCCTGCCCATAGTGAGCTCACATTCTAGCCGGGGGGTGGGGGAGAAGACAGATATTAATATAAATGAATTACAGATGTGCACATAAGTGCTGTGGGCTGGAAGGAGAAATGAGCAAAGTGATGAAATCAGGGTGACACAGAACAGAGTGGGAGAAGAGGAAAAGTGGCTTAGTCAGGGAAGGCCTCTTGGAGGAGATGTGCCCTTGAGGCTTTGAAGGGGGGATGAGTAATTGTTTGACAGATTTGAGGAGGGTGGGCATTTCAGGCCAGAGTCAGGACTTGGGGAAGATACATGAGATCAAGGCACATTGAGAAGGTTTCCATTAGAAGGTTAGCATCTGTGATCCACTGCATTTTTAAAGAGGAGGGAGTTCAGAGAGAGGAAAGTGCATGGGCAAGAGCATTTGTAGTGCAAGAGAAATAAGAGGAAGGAATAGTGAGTAGGTTCCCTTAGTACTGAAGAATTAGATTGGGTTTAGAAAAAGAAAATTGCCAAGTATGAAGCAGAGAGTCAATTTTCATTCTGCCTGCTATGGTGAGAAACAGATAATCATTGAAGAGTTTGAGCAGTGGGGAGGCATGTAGAGTCTGATGCTCAAAAAAATGATCATGGCAGCAGAGTAAATCAATCAGTCAGTGGTATTTACTATGTCCTTAGTGTGTTTAGAGCCTGGATTTAGAGCCCTTTACTAAGTGTTTGGGAGAGTACAATACCATAGACACATGTAGACATATTCCTATCCTACCAGGAGCATTCAGTCTAGAGGGAGAGATAGACATTAAATAAGGCTCTGAAGGTGAGGAGAGTGATGATCTGTCAGATATGAACTTCCAGGCCAGAGGCTAGACATGGGTATGGGGTTAGTGGTTAGATCTATAAGATCTATAGATCTATATCATGGCTTTGTTGACACTGGATGAGCAAAGCTTGCAGGCTGGCTTAGAGTAGAAAATTAGTGAAGTAAGATAGGAGGTATCAAACAGTATGAGTGCTTTAAAGTTGATTAGGAATTTCTGTTTAGATTGGAGTTGTATGAGCAGATTTAGAAGATTTTGAGGAGGGGGGACATGTGAATGAATTGTTTTTTAAGAAATAGTATCTGAACAACACAGTGAAGTAAGGATTGGAGTGGGGAGAAAGAGGAGGAAGGGAGGTCAGCTATGAGGCTAATGCAGTCAAGGAGGAATAGGAGAAGTACTTCCTTCTAACAGTGGAGTAACAGCTTGGATGGAGTGGAATGGGCAAATTCTAATAATGTTGTGAAGGTAGAACCAACAGGATTTGGTGAAAGAATGAGAAATGAATTAAGTCACCCCCTCTGGACTGTAAGCTCTGTGGGCAATGAATGTGTCTGTTTATTGTTGTATTGTACTCTGCCTAGTGCTCTATATACAGTAAGTGCTCAATAAATATAATTGAATGAATGAAAGGATAATACCAAGCTTACTGGCTTGTGAGGCAGGAAGAATGGTAGTGCTGTCCATAGTGACAGGAAAGTCAGTAGGAAGACAGGATTTGGGTGGGAAGATATAAAGAGCTCTGCTTTGGATGTGTTAAGTTTGAGGTGTCAGCTGGAATATGTGCTTAATGAAAGAGATGAGTTGAGGATAATGCCAAAGCTTACAACACCGGGAGGATAATAGTGCTGTCTACAGTAATGAGAAAGACATCTGTGGGTGGGAAGAGACGTCAGGGTTTGTGTGGGAAGAAGGAGTGATTCTGTTTTGGAAATGTTAGGTTTGAGGTGTCAGTGAGACATTTCTACTAGGAAATCCAAGTAGAAATGTGCTAAGGCAGGTGGAAATATGAGACTGCAAAGAAGGAGAGGGATTAGGGCTGAATAAATAGGTTTGAGAATAGTCTGTGTAGAGATGGTAGTTGAAGCTGTGGGAACAAATAAATTTTACAGGGAGTGAGTGTATGAGAATGGACAGGGACCCAGAACTGAACATTAAGGGATTCCCACAGTTGGAGGGTAGTAGGCTTGGAAGGAGCTGGTGAAAGACACTAAAGCTCAGCCAGAGCGATAGAAGGAGATTCTGGAGAGGAAAGCATCAGTGAAACCAATGTTTCTAAGAGAAGGGGGTAGTCCATTGTATCAAAAACACCTGAGAGGTTGAGGAAGACTAGGTTGGAGTAGATAATCTTATATTTGGCAATAAGACAGTCATTGGTGACATTAAAGAGGGCTGTTTCCATGGAGTGAAGGGAGTAGAAGCCAGACTAGAGGAGTTCAAGGAGAGAATTGAAGGGAAAGGAAGTATGTGTCGCCGATGTAGACTACTCACTCAAGGAGTATGGAGATAGTAGGAGAGAGATGGGGTGATAACTGGAGGGACCCATAAGGTTAAAGGGTTTTGTTTTTTGGTTTTTTAGGATAAGTGATAGAGGATTATGTTTGAAAGCAGTGGGGAAGAAGGTATTGGAAATGAACAATTGAAGATGGTGGTCTGGAAAGGAATAAGGGAAAAGTCAAGTGCTTGGATAAGTTGGGAAGTGTTGCGGTTGGAGGTGCAGTTATAAGGTGTAGATTTTGAGAAGTGGGAGATTTCCTCTTGAGAAACTGCTGAGAATGATGGGAGGGTTGAAGAAGGTGCAGGAGGAGGGAGTGATTGGCAAAGAGCAAAGAGGATTTTAGGGAAATCACACCTGAAGTTTTCAATCTTATCAATAAAGTACATGTCCCAGGTCATTAGAGGAAAGAACTGGCAGTGATGGCAGTGGAATTGGAACTGGAAGTGCTGGAAGTGCACTGGACTAGGCAGTGAGACTGGAGACAGGGAGAACATGGCCCAGAACAAGGCATGGAGGGGCGCCCATATTTAGAATGTGCAAACAAGATCTGCTGAAGGAAACTGAGAAGCAGCTAGAGAGGAAAGAGAACTAACTCTCCTAGTAAAATCAAGCTTAGATAATATTTCCCAGTAGAAGGGAGAGGTCCACCAGAAAAAAGTTGTAGTTTAAGAGGATTAGGATAGAATGAAATCCATTAGACTTTCCAGAAGGAAGAACTTGGAGAAAGTGAGTTTAGTTGTGTGAAGTAATTCTTGGGCAGGTTACGTGATAGTGGAGCAGATTTTCATTTAAATGAGTCATGAGAAAGACTAATGTTCATGTGTTAACCTACTCTCAGTCATTCTATAAAAGGGATTATCACTCTAGAGAAGACTATCTTGATGTTTTCTGTAATAAACTGTACTAAAGAATAGGGAGAGGCATTGAAGAAAAAATGTCAGCTAACTGGGAAGAGGAAAAGCTGGCTAGTTATGAGGATGCTTCGGGGGTGCATTGGGAATTTTCCGATGCTCCTTCTGGTTGTTTGTAAGTAACTCTTCTCTCTAGCGTACTTTTTTTCTTCAGCTTTGCTGGTGGTTAATCATTGATTTCTTTTTCTTGATTTCCAAGGGAGCTTGAAATACACATTATTCTTTTTCTGTATTTCTTTGGATACTCACCAAAATTGCAATAAAATAGGCTCAATTCTGAGAAACTGTATGGGGTACTGACTGAAGTTCAATAAGACTGCAGATTGCAAAATTTCTTTGGTTTCATTTAACTGGAAAACTTTGGGTTTTATTATCTAGATAGAGACATTTTTAAATACTATGGAAAATGTTAACACAAGAAAATGAATTTCTGTAATGAGTGGTGAGTATATAATAAAATGATGAAAAATAATTATGGAAATAAAGAAAATGTAATACCTAAGAGTTTATTTAAACTTTAGCCATCCACACCTTTAGATTGGAAAGTTCCTTTTAATAGTTCGGTAAAATTGTAATACTAATAATTGTAGTATTTGTTAAGCACTTATTATGCACTAAGCACTGTACTAAACGCTGGGTGGTTACTAGCAAATCTGGTTGGACGCAGCCCCATCCCACATGTGGTTCACAATCTTAGTCCCCATTTTACAGATGAGATAAGTGAGACACCAAGAAGTTAGTGATTGCCGAAGGTTACATGGAAGACAAGTGTTGGATGGGGAATTAGAACCCAGCTCCTCTGATTCATAGCCTACTGCTCTTTCCACTAAACCACACTGCTTTTCTCTGTACTTATGTACCTCAATCAATTATTTATTGAGTACTCACTGTGTGCAGAACACTGTTCTAAGAGCATACTGTGTATTAAGCACTGTGCTGAGTGCTGGGTTAGATGCAGGTGAATCAGGTTGGAAGCAGTCCCTATCCCACATGGGGCTCACAGACTCGGTCCTCATTTTGATGATGAGGTAGCTGGCACACGAAGGGGTGGGATGGCTCACCCAAGGTGGCACGGCTGGAATTAGAACCTGGGTTCTCTGACTCGGGTAGGGATTGTCTCTCTTTATTGCTTAATAGCACATACCAAGCGCTTAGTACAGTGCTCTGTACACAGTAAGCACTTAATAAATACAACCAAATGAATGACTCCCAGGCCCACGCTCTTTCAACTGGGCCATGCTTCTTCCCAAAGAGGAAGAAAGGGACAGAAAAAGAAAAGGAGAAAAAGTGAATTATGCCTACCTAATTGGAATGAAGGTCAGGTATTTGCACTAGTGATAAATTTTCACTCCAATTTTTGTTTAGTTTAGCAGTAATGGCAGTGAACTGTTAGGAGACTACTGCAGTGGACAGACTCGTCTGGTGAGCAGCAATTAGGAGAAGAGTATCTCTCCTTGAGCAAACTTGTCATGAAGATCAGCATACCATGGCATAGTGGGTAGAGCACAGGCCTAGGAATCAGAAGATCCTTGGTTCTATTTCTGGCTCCACCATTTATCTGCTGTGTGACCTTAATAATAATAATAATAATAATATTGGTATTTGTTAAGCACTTACTATATGCCGAGCACTGTTCTAAGCGCTGTGGTAGACACAGGGGAATCAGGTTGTCCCATGTGGGGCTCACAGTCTTAATCCCCATTTTACAGATGAGGTAATTGAGGCACCGAGAAGTTAAGTGACTTGCCCAAAGTCACACAGCTGACAAGTGGCCTAGCCAGGATTCGAACCCATGACCTATGACTCCAAAGCTCATGCTCTTTCCACTGAGCCCCGCTGCTTCTTCACTTCTCTGGGCCCCAGTGACTTCATCTGTAATAATGAGGATGGAAACTGTAAGCCTCACATGAGACGGGGACTGTATCCAACTTAACTTGCTTGTATCCACCCCAGCGCTTAGTACAGTGCCTACCACATAGTAAGCACTTAACAAATACCACTATTATTATGATTATTACCACAAAGCAGGCTTCTGGCCTCAGTTCCCTCATCTGCGAAATGGGGATTCAGACTGTGAGCCCCATGTGGGACAGGGACTCTGTCCAATCTGATTTGCCTGTATCCACCTAGCACTTAGTCCAGTGCCTGGCATGTAGTAAGTGCTTAACAAATACCATTATTATTATCATTATTATTATCATTACAATACAAGAGAAATTAGCAGATATGTTCCCTGCCCCTACATAACAATCTTACAATCTAGAAGATATGTACATATCCTTATATTCTATTTTCCCCATCTAAAATTTATTTTAATAGCTCTCTCCTCCTATAGCCTTTAAGCTCCTACCAACTCTATTATATCACAGTTTCCCAAGTGCTTAGTACAGTGCCCTGCACACAGTAAGTGCTCAATAAATGTCACTGTTTGACTCTCATCTCAACTAATGACCATTCATAGCTTTCATGAGGATTGCCTTTCAAAATAGTGAAATTACAAAACTAAAGTTAGAAGAAATCCAAAGAAATTCAGAATACTGAAAAAAAAGCTTTTAAAATAAAAATCAAGATTTGACTCATTTGTTTTCTATCAGAGAGGGGTTTGCCAAGTCTAATAACAGCTGCTCCATTCAGTGTCATCAGTTCACCATTAAATCTGAAAAAAAGGGCAGTGGATAACAGTAGGTATCAGTGTCTCTTTGGCCACAGCTGCAATTTGGATTGCTAAAATGACCCCCATCTGTAAGGGCTTAAATGTGCAGTCTGACACTATTCAACAAAGCCCTCATGCAGGATCAAAAACAGGATGGCAGATGGTCAGAAAAGCAGGGAAGAACTTCTAGTTTTAAGTAATGAAGAAACATTCCTCTCCAATGATGCAATTCCACAGAAATGTTCTAGTTGTAGATATCTCAATGAAAAAAAAAAAAAAAGCCCCGTAGATTAACTAAAGAACTAAAGAGATCAGTACATTGTAGGTAGCCAATTCATTCATTCATTTAATGGTATGTATTGAATGCTTACTGTGTGCCAGCACCTTCCTAAGCACTTAGGAGAGTATAGTATAATAACACACAGACTCATTCCTGCCCACAACGAGTTCACAGTCTAGAGGCGGAGACATATGTTAATATAAATAAATGAATAGTTAAGTAACTTACAGATATATGCAGATATATCTGTAAATATCATTGAACATATATATATATGTTCTGTGTGGATGGGAGGGAAGATGAATGAAGGACAAAATAAGAGCGGTGCAGAAGGGAGTGGAAGACGAGATGAGGGCTTAGTGAGGGAAAGGCTTCTTGAAACTGAATTTGAATTTCCAAATGAATTTCCAGCTTCAAGAGGTATTGCTCTCATGAACCACAACATCATAAGTACCATTTATTGTGAACCATTGTGGGCAGGGATTGTCTCTATTTATGCTGGATTATCCTTCCCAAGTGCTTAGTACAAACTAAATGCTCAATAAATATTGAACGAATGAATGAATGAATGAATGAATACCTACCCCATGCAGATCTTAGTATTAAACACTTGTAGGACGTATAGAATGATATGACACAATCCCTATTCTCATGGAATTTACAATCGAATGAGAAGTTCATTATGGGCAGGAATATGTCTGTTCTTATATTGTACTCTCCCATGTGCTTAGTACAGTGCTTTGCACACAGCAAGCACGCAGTAAATATGATTGAATGAAGACAGGCAGGACTAATTTATTGAATATGCTAATCTATCGCCACATAATATTCAATGGTAATACCATTTGACAGTGAAATTTACTTAACAGTGAGAGTGACATTAAAGACCCCTGTAGTTCTTATAGTTCCAGTCACACCAAGTACCTTCGAGTACCCTGTCATTACTTTCTGTTTGAGTTAATGTGTGAGCTAAAATGGTTTTGTCTACTGCAATTGACTACCACTGTAATGCCAAATGGTTTGAAGCTAAATTTTATTGCATCCTTAAAATCTTTTTTGCTAGACTGTAAACTCCTTGAGGGCAGGGATGATGTCTACTATTTTTATTGTTTTCTTCCAGTCTTTAGCAGAGGTCTCTCCACAGAGTAAGTGTTCAGTAAATATCACTGATGTCCCAACTCCTGCATGACTATTGCTAGGATTTTAATTGAGGTTACTAAGTTGAAAAACTTTAGTGCCGGCTCAGAAGCATATTCTAACAATGGTATTTGGTTACTCAATGGTCCTCCAGTTTGACAGTAGTTCTGTCAAAACAGTCAGAATTATGTTAAACTTCTCAGGGAATCCAAAGGTACTGAATAATGACTAAAGCCCCAATCATAGCTTTTTTCCTATCCCATTTTTTATCTTTATCCTGTCAAAGCCCACTCCAATGCTTCACCCTGTACCTTCCAGCTCTCTTAAGAATCCACTCATGTTTGCCAAACTCCTCAAAATGAAAAATTGGCACTTCTACTCTATACACACACAAAACTATTGAATGGTAGTGGAAGAACTAGCCACACTATGAAGAGGAACTCTTCTGGAAATGGAAAGAACAGTCATTGCATGAAAGTACAGACTCCTCTTCAACTTTTTAGGCCATAGGCAGTCATGAAAAAAGTGTAAAGCACTTAGATCCTGAAAAAGTCTATAAACAAGTGGGGAGACAAAGGTTCAGATTGCCATTCATTTTGTCAATACTAATTAGCTTTTCAAGTTTAAATTTGCTTCAGTTTTACATCAGTTGTTACCCATTGATGATTGAATAAGTAATTGACATAATAATAATAATAATGGTACTTGTTAAGTGTCTACTATGTGCCAAGCACTGTTCTAAGTATTGGGGGGGATTCAAGTTAATCAGATTGGACACAGTCCCTATCCCACATGGGCCTCGCACTATTAATCCCCATTTTACAGCTGAGGTAACTGAGGCCCAGAGAAGTGAAGTGACTTGCTCAAGGCCACACATATGTCACTGCCGGGATTATAATCCAGGTCCTTCTGACTGCCAGTCCCATCCTCTATCCACACTGTACACCTATTATTTTGTCTAATGCTCAGAAGTGTTTTTGCTGACATTGTCGTTAAATCCATGTGAGCCCCTGCCTGATTTTCTCTTGGGGAATAGAATGAGGATAGGGTGGAATGGTAGCTAGACCCAGTGAATGAAATGCTAATAAAACCACCAATGGGTTTTGATGGAAGAAGGGGACAAATTGCTGAAAAAGAAAACTGCTTTATACTTTGAGGTATAATGAGTATAGAAACTGTGAAAAATAATGACCAAATCTCTAAGAAACAAGTCAGTTTTTCCATATTAAGATGAGGCTAATCACTGCTTCTCCAACTCCTGGCCTATACTAAGAAACTGGGCTTGTATGATTTGTCCAGCTTTCCCTTATGTGCAGCAAAAAAGGGTTGACTCTAAGTGGGGAAGATATGGGTGGAACATGAGGGGATGAAAGTACAAAAGGGTAGAACAAGACTAGAACAAGACTAGAATGAGACCTCTCTGATGTGGACTGAAATAGGGATAAAGAAACTTTAATGACATAACTATGTTTTTCTGCACATTATCTGGCATCATTTGCATCCTTTGCATACTGGTTAACTGTCAGAGCCACCCTTACTGAGTAACTGAACCAATGGTGGTGCTACTCCAGATGGAGTTTGAACATTTTCCTGATGGCCTGTGAAATTAGCATCATGTTTTGCACTTTCTTGGATGTACAGAACTGGGGAGGAGGCATCTCTATCTCTATCGGTCCAACCTTCATAACAGAGCTAAAATCCACCCTTTCCTCTCCATCCAGTGTTACCAATGTTAATCCAGTCACTCATCTAATCCCAGCTAAATTACTGAATCAGTCTCTTTGCTGACTTCCAAACATCCTCTCTCTCTGCACTCCAGTCCATACTTTATGCTGCTGCCTGGATCATCTTTCAACAAAAACGTTCAGGACATGTCATCTCCCCTCTTCAAAAATCTCCAGTGGTTGCCTATCCACCTCCGTATCAAACGAAAACTCCTCACCATTGGCTTTAAAGCACTCCAACATGTTGCCCTCTCCTTTCTCTCCTTCTATAAACTAGCCTGCATACTTCGCTCCTCTAGTGCTAATCTTTTCACTGTGCTTCATACTCACCTGTCTCACCGCTGATCACTGGCCCACATCCTGTCTCTGGCCTGGAAGACACTCACTCCTCAAATCCAACAGACAATTACTCTTCATCCTCATAAAAGCTTTATTGAAGGCACTTCTCTTCCAAGAGACCTTCCCAGATTATGCCCCACTCTTCCTTATTACGCACTTCCTTCTGCTTCACCCTAATGTCCCAATTTGCTCATCCCCTGCCCCCACCCCCAGGCCATCCACATAGCACTAATGTGTATATACCTGTAATATTCATTTATACTGATGTCTGTCTCCCTGCCTCTAGACTGTGAGCTCATTGTGGGCATGGTTTGTCACTGTTTATTGTTGTACTGTTCATTTTCAAGCACTTAGTGTAGTGATCTGCACAAAGTAAGCTCTTAACAAATACGATTGAATGAATTAATTAATCTTGCCCTGCCTACCTGTTCTCCCTCATATGTCCCTGTCATACAGGGACAAGGACTCGGTCTGACCTAATTATCCTGTATCTGTCCCAGTGCTTAGTACAGTGCTTGACAAATGGTTAAGTGCTTAACAATTATTATTACAATTTTTATAATTTGAGAATATACCAAAATCTGCCATGAACTTTGCTCCATCATTCAATCATCATATTTTTGCACAGAAGTACTGACAAGCACATTATATTTATTTCCAAATTTTCCATGTAATTAGCTCTATTACAGTCAATCCTGGAAATAGATATAATTTATAATTATAATATATAGAGATGGTAAATCATAGCTTTTTGTTTTGGTTACAGCCTACATTTAAAAACTCAGGAAATAAACCTATTCATAAAATCAATCCTAGAAACTTTAACTGAGGTGGACCAGTGATGTGGTTTTGAACAAAAATGTGCCATTAAAGTACATTTTAATGAACTCTGAGGTTGTGATTTTATTAATGTATCCAAGTTATTTGCAGGCTAGATGACAGTTCTTAAAACTTAATAATCTCCAAAATGTCACATAGAAATGAATTTTAAGAGGTCAAAATATTTGCAAAACCAGTGCTGTTCTTTTTGAATTCCACAAACTTTACAGTTCATTTTTTTATATTCTAATCTATTTAGTTTTATGAAAATGTGTTTGATTAGAACTGTATTACATAATACTAGGCAAAACACAAAAAAGTCTTAAAATATTCTGGATTTTCAGTTACAAAAATGGAAGTAAATCAGAAAAAAAGAGAATTTTGTTTCTTCAATTCTAAAACTAAGGAATCACAAGTTTCTCTGTATCCAAAGGGGAGAGTCAGTTACACTGCCTGGTGTTATATTTTAATGTCTAATTTGTAGTGTTCTATTCCTGAAAAGATTGATATCTTTTCATGGTCATCTTTTTAATTTAAAACTTTTTTATTGCTCACTATTACCCAGAATTTTAAAAATATTCCTAATTTTACATTATTGTCCTCTGGGATGCTATTCAATATGGAAATGAAGAAAACTAAATATGTCTCCATCACTTATTATGGTCTCTGCTGAAAGAGTGGTCCTGCATTTATTCCAGTGCTCCCCACCCCAGGAGATCTCTGTCTATTCTCTTTTTAGCCCTTGATTTTTCAAGGAATCTCTTATTTCTAGACAGGCAGTCACTGCTATCCAAGTCTCAGCAAAGAAACTGACTTTAATGGGATTCCATTGCTTTATTTATCACTTGCATGTATGGGACATGCAAGAAAAAGCATATGTTTTCATTTATAAAATAGTTTAATGTCCTGAGCAACTTTAATTTTCATTATGAAGAATATGAGGAAGAAGTGCATTGATGACTCTATTAGTAAAGAGGAAAGACATTATTGCCTTGTGGAGGTGCATTAACTGTTCTAGTCTACTAATAAAATCCATTTAGTAAATTATCTTTTTAAGTGCACTCATTGGTGTTCTAGTGGGATTGCACTTTCCAAACATGAGCAATTTACCTCTTTCTCACCAACGGCTCAGGTCCATTAATAAGAAAAAAATAAGTGGTCAAAATTGCACTGAGAGTTTGATTATAAATGATAAGGGATCTGCCTCTTGACAATCAATAGGTGTTGTTAGACACTAAAATAGACTGTGGAGAGATTGAGAGAGATTCTTCCCCGAAGCTTTTTTTTTTTCCTAAAACAACCATCTGGTGTGGATTATAAGGATGCTGTGTTGTTTGGACTAAGTTAAGTTGAGGATTGGGCATTTTGCTTCATCTTCCCTTCAAAGGCTTGAGAAATAAGAAATTCCCAGATAGAAAATTATTTTATGTGGGTATTACATAGTGTTTATGCCATTAACCTAACTTTTTACCCATATGTTTTTATCTCCATGTTATTATTTTTTGTTTCTACTTCTACTGTCTCAGGGTTTTTTTGTTTGTTTTTTTTTTTTACTTTTGAGCAGTTTTCCTTCCTGTTGCTCATAAGGCAGTAGTACTGTTTAATGGTTTTTTAATCCCTGACATGATTGCATGAGTGTCTGAATTTGATTAGAAAGGCTTTGACTAGAAGTGAATGACTATGAGGAAAATAAAAGATTCCATAAGGAAATTATCCCACTCTTCATAACCAATATCTGACTAGGTGATTTTCATAAAAGTTTCCATGCATTTGTGGCCACCAATGCTTAAATATGGGGGGAAAAAATCTGACACCTTGAGATTGCTAATTAGCCATTCTGGGAATAAGCACAGCACCACGGAATGACAATGCTATGAAGAAACTACAGCTATGTTTCAGGATCAAGGCACAAGGCTGTGGGTACTGTACACAGTAAGTGATCTCTGCCAGACTTACAGAGATGAGTGCTGTTAATGAAATTTTCATACCCTGACCATCATAGGGTATAATGGTAAAATGATAGACAGGGAGTAGAATGTCTATTTAAGGAGGCTAGTGTGCCAATTGGGTGTACTGCAGATAGAGCAGTACAAAGAAGACAGCATTAAGCTCTTTGAAAACAGTGAACAGTGTCTCTACTCTGTGGCTCAGTGGAAAGAGCATGGGCCCGGGAGTCAGAGGTTGTGGGTTCTAGTCCTGACGCTGTCTGTTGTAAGATGTGTGACTTTGGGCAAGTCACTTAACGTCTCTGTGCCTCAGTTATCTAATCTGCAAAATGGGGATTAAGACAGTGAGCCCCACATGGGACAATCTGATTACCTTGTATCTCCCCTGGTGCTTAGAATAGTGCTTGGCACATAGTAAGCACTTAACAAATGTCATCATTATTATTATTGTTATTATTATAAACCCAGTACAGTGCTTGGCATACAGAAGCTGCTCATTAGAAACAGTAATAATGGTGTTCAAGATTCAGAATAAACAAGAGTTATATAAGAAAATAGAACTGAGCAATCTTCTTTATGGTTATGAAACCTGGTCCTCATGCAAAGACTACATCCAGCTTCTTAAGACTGTTTCTCTAACACCACATACAGTCAATACTTAAATCAAGTGGACAAATGGACAAACAGGTCCCATGAAGTAGTCAAAAGACTCTCCTATCTGACAGACCTCCACTCTTCCCATATTCAAACCTATACTAAAAGTGACATCTCCTCCAGGAAGCCTTCCTTGAATAATTTTTCATCTTCCTCCCTTTTGTGACACTGTGAGCTAGAGTCCATACCCCATAAACAATTTAGTTCTCATTCTACTCATACCTCCATTTATTTCCCTACTTCTCATCTATTTTAATTTCCATCTTCCCTGATAGATTGTAAACTCACTGAGAGCAGATGTTATGCCTACGTACTCTCCGACGTGTTTAGTACAGTTCTCTGCACAAAGTAAACACTCAATAAATAACATTGATTTATTGATTGATACCCAACAATTGCTTTCTGTGCTGTCTTTTTATCTTCTTTCATTTTATGTATTCATTCTTTGGTGGAGTTAATTATTGTAATCACTGCTTATATCAATAGTATTTTATTTTATTGCCTTTTATTTATTTATGATTACCCAGGGATTAAAAAAAAATCCTATCTGAAAAGAATTCTGGTTTTGTTGTTTAAAAATAACAGTTTCAATATGTTGCAAAGTTTCAGATAAAGCATGTGGGACACCTGGGTACTAAATTTACCCTTTCATTTTTTTTTGTAAATTGAATACATGATTCAAAGCCAAATTAGCAGAATCAATATCCCTTGCTGGCATTTGCCTGTTCAATTAAAGAGAAAGGGTATAGCAATAATTGTAGTATTTAAGTGCTTACCATGTGTCAAGCACTATAACAGAAGATAATCAGGTCCCACATGGTGCTTATAGTCTAAGTTGGAGGGAGAACAGGTATTAAATCCCCATTTTGCAAATGTGGGAACTGAGGCACAGAGACTTTAAGTGACTTGTTCAAGGTCACACAGCAAATATTTGGCAGAGGCAGGATTAGAACCCAGGTCCTTTGATTCTCAGGGCAATGTACTTTCCACTAGGCCATGCTGCTTTCCCTATTGAACTATAGTGTTATCAGAGTAAATGCAGGGATATTATCTCATAAAAACTACAATTATCTTAAGAGGCTTTTTATGATATTTGTTAAGTACTTACTATGTGTCTTGCACTGTAATGAGTACTGGGATAGATAAGAGGTACTCAGGTTGGACACAGTCCCTGTTCCCCATGGCACTCACAGTCTTAATCTCCATTTTACAAATAAGATAACTGAGACAAAAAGTTAAATAAATTGTCCAAGGTCACAACGGATAAGTGGCAGAGCTGATATTAGAACCCAGGTCCTTCTGACTCCTAGGCCCATGCTCTATACACTAAGCCAAGCTGCTCCTATACTGAAAAGATAATTGATTCCAACCAACTTTATCTGTAATTGTATGAGAAGATAAATACATATCTACTACAGTTGAAATTATCAGAAGACTTCAAGATTGTGGATGTGGTAAAGAGACATCCCAAGACTAATTTAACAAAAGCAACTGAGATTTTTAAAAATCCCAAACCCCCTTGGTGCAAAATGCAAATTGAACCAACACCTCACAGACACTTAAGATTACAACAAAATAATAATAATAATGACATTTGTTAGGTGTTTACTATGTGTAAAACACTGTTCTAAGTGCTGGGGAGGATACAAGGTGATCGGATTGTCTCACGTGGGGCCCACAATTTTAATGCCCATTTTTCAGATGAGGAAACTGAGGCACATAGAAGTTAAGTCACTTGCCCAAAGTCACACAGCTGACAAGCAGCGTAGCCAAGATTTGAACCCATGACTCTGACTCCCAAGCCTGTGCTCTTTCCACTGAGCCACACTGCTTCTCTAAACAGTGAAAACCTGTGTGGCTATTGATAAGATACCAAAGCTGTAGTGACCCAGATAATGCTATCTGCCATGAAAGCAGAAAGGACTTTTGTTTTGTCTTATGCTGTCAAGTTATCTCCAACTCATAGAGATGCCATGGACACATCTCTCCCAGGATAGCCCACCTCCATCTAAATTTATTCTGGTAGTGTATCCATACAGTTTTCTAGGTAAAAATATGCAAGTGGTTTACCATTGACTTCTTCTGCTCAGTAAACATGAGTCTCCGCCCTCGACTCTTTCTCATCCACTCTCCTTTGCCCAGCACACGTGGGTTTAGACTTGTAGCAGATTGCCTTCCACATACTAGCTACTGCCCAAGTTAGGAATGGAATTGGGCAGTCACCTGCTTGACTCTCCCTCCTGTAGTCGAGAGTGGTAGAGTAGTAGAAACTCTCCAGATGCAATCCTGAGAGGGGAAAAAGACTTTTACTCACCACTAAAGCTGTGCTATGGTCCCATTTATACCACTCAAGGCTTAAGGTGTATGACCGGCCTCATTCCAACATGGAAGTTATAATTTTTTATGAACTCCTGAACGTGCTTTCTTGCCATTGAGCAGCAGGTCCTTCCAGATTCAGAAAACTGGCCAAAGTGTGGAAATGTGATCTTTTGAGGAAGTACTCCTGCAGTAAAACCAAGAAAACAGAAAAAAACCCAGCTCTGATAGTCTTTCTGAAAAAAGTTACCAAAGCTGGTGGATCTTAGTCCTCTGTTTTCTGCATAAGCTATTGCCCCACATAAGGAATACTGAGTAGGTGCCAAAAGATTACAGTGATATTACAATAATCACCAATTTTTTTGAACAAAGGGTTGAGACCTGACTAGACACAAGTGAAGAATTACTCTACTTTTGATTGCAGGCCAGATACAAACAAGAATCCTTGTGACTAGAATAATAAACCTATCCTCAATTTGGTTTCAAAACTGAAAAACAGCACAGTGAATACGAACTTTTAGCACAGCAGATACAGGGTAAATACAGAGAGTAATACCATCACCTTTAAATCGTCTTCACTGACTTTTCCAAAGCTCTTGACACCATCAATATTAGTGTCAAATTATCTTGCTATTAGTTGACCTAATAGCAAGAATAATGAGGTAGGGCATTCAGGGCATTGAAATGGTTTGACAACCTCCTTAGGAATGCACCTTATATCCCAAATGTGGTCAGGGCTAGAAAAGATGCTATTGAAATTGCCTGCCTCCACAAACTCAAACCAACTCTGAGAATTGCTCTTAGCCTGATGCACTACTGGCTACTGGGAGGCCACTACAGGTTCTGAGCCAGTCACTGGTATGCATTGAGTTCTTACTGTTTGCAGAGCACAACACTTGAGTTGGTAAACACAATTCCTACTCTCAAAGAGCTTACAATCTAGTGGATATATACTAGCTTGGTAGGCAGAATGGATTTGGTTTATCCTTCAAAAGTTTAACAAAGACCAAGATACTGAGAGGCAGGTAAAAACACACAGAGAGGCCGATTAGCTCTTGAAGGGTCAATCCTTATGTAAAAAATAATGTGTTGGTCATTCATCAATCTTTTCCTCTACTTGTGATTAGGATTTCACTGTCTGTAGCACTGTGTTTGAAAATGAATGAAATATGTAAACATTCTTCTATAGGTGAGGGTTGTGTGTACTTGCAAAGCCCCACGTTAGGGTAAGTTGCACTGAAGTACTCACTTGTTCTGATACACCGCAATTGAAAGTTTGAACCCATGGGTATCAATCAATCAGTTGTATTTAGTGAGCATTTACTATATGCAGAGCACTGTACTAAGTGCTTGGAAATGCACAATATAATAGAGTTGGTAGACCCATTCTCTGCCCACAGTGAGTTTACAGTCTAGATGGAATGCACACAATCCATTTCTAAAGTGAAGGCACGTGTTGTTGAACTACTTTAATTCCCTAACACATTCTAGATGAAAAACACAATGAAGAAATGTGGTTTGGAAGGGCTGAGTGCATATTTTCCTTAATTTGGGCTATATATTTTCATCATTTGGAAAGTTGTTGAAAGATTGAGTTGATTTCCATGTTCATTTGATCATGATTGCCAAAAATGACTGTCTCCAGGCTATACTCTTGTGTAATAATTGTAGTATTTGTTAAACATTTACTATGTTCCAAGCACTGTACTAAGCACTGGGGTAGATAGAAGAGGAACAGATCCCACATAGGGCTCACAATCTAAGTAAGAGAGATAACAGGCATTGTATTCCCATTTTGCAAATGAGGGAACTGGAAGAGAGAATTTAAGTGACTACTTACCCAAGGTTGCACATCAGGCAATTGCTAGAGCTAGAGTTAAAACCAAGATCTTATGACTCCCAAGGTTGTTCATTTTCCAGAGGATCATCCTGCTTCTAGAAAAGCATTAGAGTTTTGAATATGTTTGAGGTATTCATAGAAAATTCCCAATGAATTTTGAAACAACTTTAGAAAAACAGAATAATCATAATCTACTCTATTAATTTTTTATTATTTTACTTAAAAACTTTACTTGCTATTTTTCATTTTACTTAGCCTAATGTAGGCATTCTCAAACTCACTGATTCCTGTGAAATAGTTACAGAAAGGTCAAATGGCTGGCCAAAGGTTCTTCGTTGCAGTCATTGTCGAATTGGAATAGCTCCTCAAATCAATGATTCCTGTCACCAACTCCAAATACTAGATAATGCAGCCTCTGTATACTGCAGTGAAGACAGAGAATGAAATGAGAGTGCACGAAGGATGAGGGGCAGAAAAGAGGAATGATCTCATAATGCCACTTTGAGACAAGGTTCTTATCAGCTCCCCACAAATTACTTCCCAGCAATTTGATCCTCACCAACCCCACCATCATGCAGCTCTACCCTTCCAAAGAATGTCCAATATAGACCCATAACTCTGGGAGGATTAGTGGCTTGTTCAATAGCTTGACCAAATGTACCAACAAAACCTAAGAAAGCAAGCAAATGAAAAAAAACTTTAAACCTCTTTTTTCCCATTCCATTTGTGCAATTTTGCCTGGGCATAGTGTTGTCTGCCCACTAGACTATGCAGGCTCCCGGGTTGGGGATGGAGCAGAAACAAGGCTGACTAGGACAGCTGCTCTGTGTAATGCTAAGCTGGTTTCTGGCTCCTGTCCACCTGTGTTTGGGTCATAAGTTACTTGTTCAGCCAGAGCCTTCTGCTGGTCACCACTTGCATCTGGAAGTGGAGCTCCCCCGGGCAGCCAACTGATAGATGAAAGTGAGTGGAAAATGTAAGCTTTAATAACTTCTTTTCTCTTGCCCTTCTCATCTCCTTGTGATTTCCTCCATTCACTTCAAGTCATTAGCGTATGATGAAATAAAAAGTGCATATTGGTAAGTATGAAGGAGTGGCTCTCAGTGCTCAGTGTTCTAACTCCACAATGATAGATGAAAAAAGGTCTGTAAGGGCAGCATTTACTGCAATCAGCAAAATCTGAGATTTTTGCACAGAGCACAAATTAAGGGAACAGGTTAGCGTGGCTATTTTAAACTATCCTTTTCAAAGAAGAATGCAATCATTTTCCCCCATTATCCTAAGGTGAAAGGTGTACAAATTACATTTTGCATTTTTGCTATATCTTCTGAATACTTTAGTATAACACAATTCATCTAATTAAAAAGAATAGCATTTGGCTTAATATGTTCTGTTGAAAAAATAAGCTCAATTTCATAACTTGAACTAAATCAGTCTTCAAAATATATGAATAAATCCAGTAAAGTTAAAATTTGCTCTCTGGTCACAGATTCATATTAAAACAGGTATTTAGCTTATGCATTCTACTGAGCCATACTACCATGGTAGACAGCTTCAAAAACAATTTTTAAAAATTCAGGGCTTATTAAATCTGATTTGAATATCAGATTTGTATTTACATACTTTTTTCAGGGAAATTACCACTTAGATGTAAATGTTTGCAAATATATTGATCAAATCTTTATGTTTATCAATCATTTCTATTTAATGCTTGCTCTGTGCAGAGCATTGAACTGACCGCTTGAGAGAGAAACTAGAATTAGTAAACATGATCTGTGCTGTCAAAAACTTTACAGTATAGGGTGGAAGGACAGAATCTTCAGATACCTAAGAAATCACATATGGGAAGCAATAAGTACAAAGTGCAGCAGGGCAGTGCTTAGGTGAATCTTGTAGTGTCAGTAGAGGCTGAAATAGGACAGGGAGGCAACAGATTAATCAGAGCAGGCCTCCCAAAAGAGATGTGATTTCAAAAGAACCTTGAAAATAGGGAGAACAGTGGGAGACTATATGTAAGAGGACAGTGGCAAGAGATGAGAATGAAGTATAGTGAATAGGTTGGCTTGATGGATGCAGAGCATGCCAGCTGGGGTGTAGTGGGAAGGGAGTCAGTGTAAATATGGAGGAAATAGAGAGTCAATAGTCAGATATTGGATATGTGGAGTTCAGTGGACAATTATTGAGGGATTATGAGGAGTGGGGAGCTGTACTCAGTATGGTGTTTAGAAAAATGAAACAGATTTGATTGATTGGAGAAGGGAGAGACTGTAGCAGGAGTTGTGAAAGGAGACTGATGCAGTAGAGTCAGGAAATTACTGTGGTGGCAGTTTTCATGGAGAGTAAGGGGTAACTTTTGAAATGCTGTGAAGAACAGACAGTATTTAGTGACAGACTGAATATAGAGGTTGAAAGAGAGAGAGGAGACAAAGGAAATGCCAAAGTCACAATCCTTAATTTAAACCATTCAGCTATGCATTTTATGTATGACGGAAAATGTTATGAGTCTCATGACATCTCTCCTCTTAAATGGAATCTTGAAAATGTTCTTATTTACAGAGCTTCATCCTTTCTAATATATCTTTTCCTTTCAGACAACTTATCTTTTTACCAGGAAGACTCATGATTCTCTTCCCCACAATTTATTCCTTTGTGCATGTTTGTATGTTTAACTCCCTCAGTAAATGACACAGTTGTCGGTAGTGGTTCATCCCTATATAATGGAAACATATGCAAAACCTGACAGAAGGTCAACAATCCTTACTCAGTGCTAAGGAAGTAACAATTACCCTTTGCTGTGCTACTGTATTTATATTTTCTTTTATATTTTCCACAGTTAGGGAATGGGAGGCAGAGGAGGAGACCAAGAAAGAGACTGAGAAGAAGTGGCCAGAGAGTGAGAGAGGAGGAAAACCAGAAGAGGAGAGTGTCAGCAAAGCCAAGGTTGGGTAAGGTTTTCAGGAAAAGGGGTGTTTAATGGTGTCAAAGACGACTGAGAGTCTGAGGAGGATTACGATGGAGTAGCAGTCAGTGGATTTTTCAAGAAGGAGATCATTTGTTACTTTTGAGGGGGCAATTTTGTGGAATGAAGGAGGCAGAAGTCAGATTGGAGGGGACAAAAGAAAGAATTGGAGGAGATGAACTGGAACAGTGGATGTAGACAACTTGCTCAAGAAGTTTGGAGAGGGATGTAGGAGAAATGGGGCAATAACTGGAGGAAGCTGTGGGATCAAGGGAGGTGTTTTGTTTTTTGGTTGGGGATAGGCACCAAATGGAGAGGGCAGATTTTCAGAGAAGGCAGGAGATTGCCTCTTTAGGTAATACTAGGAAAGATGGGAGAGTTGAGGAAGGAGCAGAAGAAGGGAGGGACTGGAGGGGGCAGGGAATATTTTAGGAAGAACATGCCTCATGGTTTCAATTTTATCAATAAAGTTTGCAGACCAGTCATTAGGGACAAGAGATGGGGATGGTGGAGGACAGGGGTTTGAGGATGGAGTTAACATCTGGAACAACTGGTGACGGCAAAGGGCAGAAGAGTCAATAAGGATGGAGAAATAATTTTGCTGGGCAGAGGAGAGAGCAGCATTGAAGCATGAAAGGATGAACTTCAGCTGGATTAGGTCAGTCTGATACCTGAATTTCTGCCAGCAGCACTCTACAGCTCCTTCACGGTACTGAAGAAAGAGGACTGTGGAGGTAATCCAGGTCTGTGAGTTGGTGGTATGAAATTGATGAAGAGATAGGGGAAGAAATGAGTTAAGTTCAGTATAAGGGTGGTGTTGAGAGTGTAAGTTTGGTCATCAAGGGAAGTTTGGGTATGGAGGCTAAGTGGATATGATGAGTTGAGAAAATTGGCTAAATGGTACAGAAACTGTAGCACACGGAGCTCCATATATATGACTGATTGATAAGACAGATTTGCAGGGAGGGGGTATGTGGGACAGAAGGGAATTGAGGAAAGTTTGGTCAGATAGAGGGAATCTCAGAGTTGGTGACATAGAGATAGTACAGTAAAAAAAGATGATGAGATCGATTGTGTGTTTAAACTGGTGAGTGGGTGAAGTGGGGTGGAGCTGGAGGTCAGTGGAGTTGAGGAGCTGGGATCGGTAGGGTCATCTGGAGCACACTTTACACAGAGTGGTAGAGGGCCCGACAGAGAAATAGGCACTTTCTCACTGGTATGTTCTAACAGGTATGTTTGAGGGTAAATATTCTCAAACAACCAAATATTGTGTGAAAATATTTCACACATTTTCACCAATTAACAGAGGTGATATTTAAAGCAGTCAGAATTTGGCTGGCAGATTTCTTTAGGGATTTTTCTACTAATTATGGAGAGCTCACAAAACCTCTGTATGATCTACACAAAGTCTATTGCTGGGAATGGTTTTCCAGTGCAGGCTGACTTCAGGCTTGACTCTTTGTGAAGCACAAATTCTGACAATTGCCACTTGTCTTGCCCCAAGCATACTCAGTCAAATACCTCACTGGATGCTGGATTGATATGTTTCAGCACCCAAAAGAAAAGACAGTGTATTTCAGGTCAGGACCTAGTTACTCAAAGGAATATTGTTTATGACTATTAAACAAGTTTAAATTAGTCATTGCAGTTAATACTGCTAGTCTTATCCCTAAATTAATAAATCCCACTGCTGATCGTGGGAAAATCTGGAGAGCCAGTGGCTGTGTCAAAGAGAGTTTTCTCCTCCACACCCAGGAAATACACGCTCCCTGAAACTGACGAGAAATTGCATTAATTTATTGTCCAAATGACTTAATTTGGTCCGTACAACAGACATCATTGTAAGTTATATGGCCCTTAACATTGTCGTGTTCTATTTTTAGAAACACATTTTCTCTTAAATACTTAAATTTTTGAAAATGACTTTGTTCTTAGTGCTCTCATCTAAGTACTCCATGTTTTTCGTTCATTTGTCGAGACATAGGTTTTGTTACCATGGTGATAAATTAATTAATTAAATATGTTGTTGCTATAGGAACACAGCATCTTTCATTGAATCTCTTCCTTCACTTCTCTTGCATTCTATTTCTTTTTATGTTGACATCTTTTTTCCTGGTATAAATGAAATTTTATATGACACAAATGAAATGACCCAGATTTATCCAATGCCCAAAATTGTCTTTGATTTTAGATTGATACTTTTGGAAATATATTAGAAAAGTAGCTTGATGACCACTAAGGCAACATTTTATATTCTGATGTAATAGCTACCTAAAGAAAGTTTATCCTGATCATTGACCACAAGCATGACTTTCCTGCCTCCTATTCATTATTTATGAATTCTATTGTTTCCAAGATAAAATTTCTTATAAGTGTTTTGTTGCTGTGTTAGAAGAATAAAAGGTTGTGCTGTCAGAGACCCCTCAAAAGAGGATGTTGTGATCCCTTTTAAAATTACCATTTTATAAGGAGAGTAGATTGATATTGCCATAGTTGCTTAAAACATTTTAGTTTAAGCAGATGATTGTCATGTGTTTTTTGATAGCATTTTTTTTGTTGGGGTGTTGCAACTGTAAATTTCCCAAGGCTAAATCTGTTATAGGGAAAGCTAGTTTGCTAATCAGATTAGCATAGCACTTGGCAATTTGTTTACCTTGCCTTATTCAAAATAATCCTGCTAAAATTTACCAAAGAGAGCATGTGTGGATTGACCCAAGGAAGTAGCATTCAGCTTGTTTTTATTAGACTCCTCATTTCCCCAGCGGAGAAATGAAAACTATTCTGAGCATGATAAATTAATCCAGTGGTAATAGGAATAAATTCTTGTAATATTCATTTTTAGCATGTGCCCTATTCACATGTGATTGGAAAATCCACTCCACTCATGAGTCATAATTTGTTTTGGGCTTCTGGGGGTATGCCAGTTGGCTTAGGGGTATAAAAATCTAATAGAATATGCTGCACTAACACCATATGGTCAATTTCTTGGCTTTGTACCATTTGGATGTCAGCTATACATAGTTTTCTTTTGCTTCAAAAGGAGCTCACACTGAGACCAAATTAGGAAGGTTGAGACAATGTACACACTTTTTGAAGTTGACATTTCTGACAAGTGTAGTCTTACTAATATGTGAGAATTTCACTGAGAAGTAGACAAAAATGAGGATATATTTTTGTTGGATATTCTGTTCTCCTTACATCAGGTCTATATCTGTTTTCTACTTAGCCTCCATTCATCTGGTCTTCATGATGTCTTTGCTCTAGAAGAACTACCCCTTTATCATCATCATCATTTTCATCAATGGTATTTTTTGAGTACCTACTAAGTGCATTACAATAGAGTCGGTAGGCATGTTCCCTGTCCACAGTGAGCTTACATGCCTTCTGCAGGGCTTTCTGCATCTAAGGTCTCTATGTCACATTGTCTCAAATATATGCCTAATCATTTATGTTAATCTGTATTACATTACAGCCAGAATTTGGTGGGAACTGTGTGATTTCAAAACATGCCATCAGAAGTCCTGTTGAAGCACTTACACTATCCTGCCTTGACTACCACATTTACTGCCATACCGACCTCCTCACTGCCTTTAATTCATTATCCTCAACTCATCTGTCTCATCAACCTACATATTTTATGTGTCGCCAAATCCTATCAGTTCTATTTTCACAACATCACTAAAATCTACCCTTTCTTCTTCATCCAAACTGCTACTGATCCAAGCACTTAGGCTATACTGCTGTGACTACTGTATTAGCCTCCTCACTGACTTCCCTGACTCCTGTATCTTTTCACTGCATTCCATATTTCCCTCTGATGCCCAGATAATGTTCCTAATAAAAACTTGTGTTCAGTCATGTTTCCCCACTTCTCAAGAATCCTTCTTTGTTATCCACTTCCTTACCATTAGCTTTAAAGCATTCAGTCACCTTGTCCCCTTCTATCTTATCTTGCTGATATCCTACTACAACCCTAAATGATTACTTAGCTCCTCCAACATAAACCTGCTCACTGTACCACCATCTTGTCTATCTCATTAATGATCCCCCAACTCTATGTCTCAATGGAAAGAGCCCGGGCTTGGGAGTCAGAGGTCATGGGTTTGAATCCCTGCTCTGCTGCTTGCCACCTGTGTAACTTTGGGCAAGTCACTTAACTTCTCTGTGCCTCAGTTAACTTATCTGTAAAATGGGGATTAAAAACTGTGAGCCCCACGTGGGACAACCTGTTCACTTTGTATCCCCCCAGTGCTTAGAACAGTGCCTTGCATACAGTAAGTGCTTAACAAATATCACCATGATGTCCTGACTCTGGCCTGGAATTACTTCCCTCATCATACCCAACAGACCTTCACTCTCCCCACTTTTAGAGCTTTATTAAAATCACACATCTTCCAAAAGGCCTTCACTGACTAAGCCCAAATATCCCCACTCCCAGTGCCTTCTGGGTAGTCCTTATACTTGGGTTTACCCTATATTCACCCCACCCATAGTCCCACGGCATTTTTGAACTTATTTCAAAGTCTGTTCCCCACTTTAGTCTGTAAGTACCTTGAGGGTAGGGAACATGTCTACCAACCCTCTTGTATTCTACTCTTCTAAGTGCTTAATGGAATGTTCTGAGATCAGAAAGCACTTAATTGATGTCAGCCCATAGCGGGTTTGACACATAAAGTATCAGAGTGCTAATGAACACTCAAGATTAAGTGACACTGCCTCTGCTTCCTATCCACACTTGCTTTTGTGATCAGGAGCAGCAGCTGTCTTGGTTTTGGCCCAGAGCTAAGTTTTTGTGATTTAAGAGTCTGGTAGAGCAAAAAGAGAGGTGGGGAGATGGCAACAGGGATTGATCCAGCCATGGCCAGAGAGGATGGAGAGAGGTTAGGGCAGATCCTAGAAATGACCCTTTCCCTTGACCTTGCTTCTTCTGGCCTGAGTCATCTTGGGACAACCCTATTTTTGTAGGCATGCTTGTGGAAGCATTCCATCACTTTGCACCCTTCTACTTCACCTCGCTTCTCTCCTTCTACATCCCAGTCCGCATACTTCATTGTTCTAGTGCTAATCTTCTCACTGTGCCCTGATCTCATCTCTCTCGACACCAACCCCCGGCTCACATCCTACGTCTGGTCTGGAATGCCCTCCCTCTTCAAATCTACCAGACAATTACACTCCCTCAGCATGGCTCAGTGGAAAGAGCCCAGGCTTAGGAGTCAGAGGTCATGGGTTCGAATTCAGGCTCTGCCCCTTTTCAGCTGTGTGACTGTGGGCAAGTCACTTCACTTCACTGTGCCTCAGTTACCTCATCTGCAAAATGGGGATTAACTGTGAGCCTCACGTGGGACAACCTGATGACCCTGTATCTCCCCCAGCACTTAGAACAGTGCTCTGGACATAGTAAGCATTTAACAAATAAACAACATTATTATTATTAAAGCCTAATTGAAGGCACATCTCCTGCAAATGGCTTTCCCGGACTAGGTCCCACTTTTCCTCATCTTTGCTCTTCCCACTACATCCAGCCCCACAGCACTTATGTATATATCTGCAATTTTATTTTTTTGTATTGATGCCTGTATCCCCCCTCTAGACTGTGAGCTCCTTGTAGGCAGGGAATATTGCTGTTAATTCCCAGCACTGTAGTTTCCCAGGCAATTAGTACAGTGCTCTGCACACAGTAACCACTTGATAAATACTACTGAACTGAATTGAATTGAAAGATTAGAAAACTCCAAGGGTAGATCTTGAAACATCACAGTACTATGGTTAGCTGTAGGTATGCCTTGGTGACATTCATAATAGCATTATGAATTCAGTCAGATGGTCACTGAATTTCCAGCTCAAAATTCAGAATGGATTTGGATGGGGAGGCATGCCAGCCCAGGACAGCTGGTCAAGGACTGAACATGACATGCTCATGCATGACAGGACCAATTCTTTCCCTTTGTATGTCTCTGCCCCACCATCCTAGGATCTCAGCCTCTTTCTTTCAAGGGAAAGGATTAGACTAAAGAGCTCCAGTAGGTCTGATGAAATGTCTAGGTACATGGGGGACACAACATAAAATATTTAATTAGGATGAATCAATTTCAATGTTTGTGTCTACCAGTGAAGAATAACCTATTAATTTTTAAGGTGTACAACTTTGTAAAGAAATAAAACTTCAGTCAGAAGACTGCTGTGTATGTTACTTTTGCAACTTATGTCAAGGAAAAACCCTAGAAGTACATTTATAATGTAGTTGAACTGTTAGGGAATGAAATATCAAGCTATTTACAATTTTGGCAACATATTCTGCAGAGATATTGTTGCCTGTCACTAGTGAAAAGAAGTGCAGCCTTAAATCCTGAAATATGTCCAGTTGAAGTTCAAGCAGAATAAATTTGGAAGCTTGCTAATTCTGTAACGATGAGCTCATGGACTTTGCAGTTTTGTTGGATGATAAGAGGACACTGAGTGAATATGCTATATGATATGATATGTGGCGACAAATTCTTGTTGGAAAAGTGAGTGGCAGATGCCCTAGAAACTTCATAATTCTTTGATTCCCAAATATCAAATATAAAAATAAGAACTGATCCAGTGATATCCTGTTCATTTTGACAGCAAAAAATCTGGAATTTGAAAGTATTTTAGTGGTGTCATTTTAATTCCACCTGATTTCATGTGCATGACTTAAAATGAAATTTCCAGATCACCGGTGATCTCGAGGTCCCATGCTTGCTTGAAACCCCAGAGACTTGCTCCTATTTGAGGGTGGCTCCCAGCAGAATGTAGGGGAGGGCACGTGGACTCCCACTTTGGAAACCCTGCAGAGTGGCTCCAAAAAATCATTTGTAGAGTACTGTCACTGACAATGTAGCAGCATGTCTTAATGAACAGCACCACCCAAAATCCCCCTTACTTCTCATTATGTTGAGTAGTGGGATAGTGTGATACCAAGAAATACGGGAATGTCTGCTGGGGCTCTGCTATAGTCTAGAGTATTCACATAGTGGATCTGATCAGCAGGATTCCTGAATAATACCTGGAGACATGGGCGGCAAAGTCCGCAACTTGGGTAACTCATCGGATGGCAGCATAGCATAGTGCCCATGCTGGAACAAACTTAGGTGGTAAATGAGTTCTACATACAAACCCCTCATGGTAGCTTCTCCATGTGTTGCAACTCCTGCCTGCCCTCCTCACTGTGGCATTCTGTACCTCAGTAGGGAGAGAGAGAGTGTGGGTGGTGCTGTGAAAACAACTATTTCCATAATCAATCGTTTGGGCAGGATAGTGTCATTTCTTCATTCTGTTCTTCCCAAGTGCCTAGTGCAATGCCCCGCACCAAATATGAACTCAACAAATGCTACTGAGCAACTACTTGTACTACTTGTACACTACAACTACTAATCAGTTACTTTCACATGTTGTCAGTCCTCAAAAATCTTTGTCAAAAGGCCCATGTCAATGGGTAAATGGTGATGGGACAGGCGGAAGATGCTGCTAGGGCCCTTAGTCATCAGTTGTCAGACAGGTGGTTTATCACTCACCAGAAGTTCCAATAGTATCCATGTCCTTCACAAACAGCAGAA
Organism: Ornithorhynchus anatinus; assembly: GCF_004115215.2. NCBI lineage: Eukaryota > Metazoa > Chordata > Mammalia > Monotremata > Ornithorhynchidae > Ornithorhynchus > Ornithorhynchus anatinus. The sequence goes on along the minus strand of NC_041737.1, from coordinate 23,361,217 downwards.
TACCACTTTTCAGGAGTAATGCCACTCTCCCTAATCTGTGGAGGAGGGAAAAATGTATCCCCCAAAATTGGCTGTGGCTGAAAATGGCCAACTGGCCACTCAATTCAGTGATAAAGAAGAAATCTGTCATTCTTGTTCCCTGGAATGTTTGTGTGCTGTCAGAGAAAATAACTGCTCTTTCAAGGGGCAAACAGCCATCATCACCAGAGTTCTGCCCAGTATGACTTCAACATGGTGGCTACACAACTAATCAGCTGGCAAGAAGTCAGACTGTTAAAATGTTAACATAGTAATGTTGCTTCATGGTGGAATGACAGTCAGTTCTGGATCAAGGCTGCTTCTAGACATCCTTGACGGCCACAAATGTCAGCAAGCAGGGCCGGGTTCTTATGCTGACATTTTTCACCATAACAGCCATGATCCTGCTAACTAATGCACTCAAAAGCATAGGGTGTACATAAGGTAACACACAGACATTGGACTGTTGAATTTGCAACAACTACTTAAAAGATACGGTGCCAAAGACTCTCATCTACGAGCTAATTTTTCTTATGATTGTAGGCTAGTGACCTGAACTCTTCAGTACATACAGTTGGGGTAATACAGTTCATTAGATGTTTTGGATGAGTTTGCTAAATGCTCTGGGCTAACATCGGTTTGAAAAGTATTCAGATCATGCTTCAGGGAAATTCCAATTCCACAGCTCCCACTCCAGTGGTATCCATTAATGGAATATAACTTAAAGCTGTCAAATAATTCTGCTCTCTGGGCAGCATGCCTTCACAAAATGCAGTTATTAGTGATGAAATATTATGATGAATAAGCATGTCCAGTACAGTATTTGGAAAGCTGAAGCTGGAAGGAAAGGGCAGAGGACAAAGATTGATATCTACCATGCTGTTGACAACACGACGTTGTTACACACGTGGACATCACACTGATGGCATACAAAACTCGACCAGTTACATACATACAATCTGAGTTGGATTGCCGAGATTGCATCCTGGATAGTGAGGTCCTGTGTTGTTGCAGGGTCATAGAAATTGAGACGATGTCAATCCAAACTCAGCTTTGATGGTATGGTCGCATGAATGGTTGATAAAAATGTTTCCCAAGACAATCTTGAATGGAGAGCTGAGCAGTGTAGCCTTGCCCAAAGTCAACTAGAGTAACTGAAAGCTCACTGCTTGAGGCAGTTCCTCTTAATTCTGTCCTTTTATGACAATAGCACAGTGTTGACCTTTATTTGCCAAGTCTGCGTTCAGCCATTTGTTGCCGTTTCTGCCCACATCTGCACCTCAAGTTACAATGGAAGTGACAGGATAGAGAATCATCTGCCATTTGACAGGGAACTTCATTCTGCTCCTTTTTCATCTCTTCTAGCCCTCATCTTCCTCATCCTCAATCTTCTCATTTTCCTCCTCTTCCTTGTCTTTTCTTTCTTCTCATATTCTTCCTTCCCCTTTTCTTCCTCTTCCTTCTCCCCATCTTCTCTTCTCAATCATCATCAACAGCAGCAGCATAAATAAGAAGTAAATAACTATAAAATTTTAGTTATGTACTCACTGTCAGTTCCTATGCATGTCTTGACTCTGGCAACATTTCCTGTCCATTTCTGGAATATCCCTCCTAAAGACCTAAAATCCTAATATATTGGTATAGCAAACAATCAACCAATAAGTCATGTTTATTAAACACTTTGTGCAGAGTACTGTATTAAGTGCTTGGGGTAATACAGTATAACAGAGTTGGTAGACATTTTCCCTGCCCAAAAATTGCTTACAATCTAGTGGAGGATACAGATATTGATGGAGGTAAACAAATTACAGATATGAACATGGTGCTATGGGCTTGAGAGGAGGGTGATTAAGGGTACAAATCAAAGTGCACAATAACAAATATTAGCATAGCTAATAATTTTAGTATTACCATATAATTTAAACTTTTAAAACTGCTTTAATCTGTCTTTTGGGATATCTTCTTCTAGGTAAACTATTTAAAAGTATTCATCTTTTCCTGTTTCATCACCCTTGATAATGGTTCTAGTGTGCATATTTTCTCCACTTTGTCTGAAAATTTTCGTTGTATGAAAATTTCCCAAACTCTCATCCAAGCCTGTTGTTTCATTCCTCTCAGCTATAAATGTGCCTATATTTACTCCATCTACCTGTTCTCTTTTTTTTAACTTTAAGTTTGCACAATCTGGGTGTAATTTACAGCATAATAGTATTTCTGTTCTCCCAATAATTCCCAATTTAAATTAATCATCTTTCTTTAATTTAAGCAAATTATGGGACAGTCTGTCATATTACAGCTAATTTTTTCATTAAGCTGACATCCTTCTTCTTTTCAGTGTTTTCTCCCTCACTGGTTTCTTCTCTAAATTTAGTGGAAATCTTGTTCCAACTTTCTTCTCAGCAATAACTTCCCCTGTGAGCCCTGATTGCCAGAAGAGTACTTTGTTGATTTTATCCTAACCAAATGGAGCCTATTTAAAATTTTTTCCTTTGAAAGCACAATTATTGTGACCCCATTTTTAGTTAAGATTTTCAAATGAGAATGACCCATATTGAAAGTGACATGAAGGAAGCCATATCCCAATTAAAATTTTTAAATTTAACATTACTACATCATGACCTACTATCAGTTTTAACCTCAAATGTAATCGTGACTTACAAAAATAGACATTTCAGGTTTAACATTCAATGTCACTGCATTAGAAAGTGTATTCATTTATGGAAATAAATTAAGAAAATAAATAAAAGATCTTGATTGCTTTCTTGACCAGGGCAGAAAACAATTTTTTCTTCTATCGGGTGGTGGGAAGGGAGAGTGTGGGAATCTGGATATCAGACTTCACACACCATTGTTTTCTCTGGTGTCAAGTCAATGAGATCCCAGACCAAAAGCTTAGATATTCAGTGATGATAATAATAATAATAGAATATAATGTTATATATTATATCATTATTATTGAATTTATTAAACACTTACTATGTGCTGGAGTAGGTACAAGATAATTGGGTTGGACACAGTCCAAGTTCCACATGGGACTTACAGTCTTAATACTCATTTTACAGATGGGCAACTGAGGCCCAGAGAAGTTAAGTGACTGGCCTAAGGTCACACAGCAGACATGTGATGGAGCCAGAATTAGAACCCAGGTTCTTCTGACTCCCAGGCCCATGCTCTATCCACTAAGCCACAATGCTTCTCTAGAGGGTAAGAAGGCCCTTGAAGTATCCCAGAAGTCTCATGAGCACCATTCTAACTGATGACATGGTTAAGCAAGGCTATTTTTTATCTGGTTGGTCATCCTCTGTTACACTTTGGATGTTCATTTTTCTTTTTCTTTTGTTTCTTCCATATACTCTGGGCACTATTCTAAACCTCTGGTTTCTGCTCCATCAGTCTTTCCAAATGTTACCCATTTTGCAGGTCTATTTCATAACTCACTGGTCATGAAAAATGGACCAACCAAGGTGAAACAGACCACCCACCATCTCAGGGCCAAAACTCTGTCATGTGACTGTCTGAGTTAGCAAAGCAGAACCTGAAAGTGTGAATGGGGCATTATCCCTACACTGCTGTCCAAATGCCCCAGCAAAACAAGCAATAAATACCTGATGCCTCTGACCTTCTGGAGTGGATTGAAACTTGCAGCGGCCAGCTGCATGTTACCCCTAACAGAGCATGGGACCCACGCTCTGTCTCTGGAACCAGTGCACCAAGTGAGGGGCCGTGAAACAGGTGAGTGTCCCAGTGCACACTTGTAGAGCTAGGAGCTAGGAGCTTCACCACGTGCAAATAACCAAATAAGTGTATTTTTCCAGACAGGGAAGTTGAATTCACCACATACAAATAAAATAAATATATTCCTCCCAAGAGGGAAGCCTTCATCTTGAGATGTCATAACAGTTTCCACAATCTAAGGTCTCATCTTTCTTAAATAAGGTGATGATAATGGTGGAATCCTGCCATATTTCCTCAGCAATCCAGATTTTGAGAGAGAGCTTTTTTAAGCTATTTAGCAATTACCTCTGACTTCCCTCAACTTCATGCCTTCAGGTCTTATGTTATGTCATGCATTTTTCTTATATCCATACAAGCAAATACATAAATTAAGTTTCCAACTTTCTATGTTTTCGAGCAATTTCTCTAGGTTGTGAGCCATAATAATTGATGACGCCCGACATTGCTCAACAACAGTTCACAGTACATAAAGGAAGGGAAAATAATATATTTTGTAAATGAGCAGATGTATCTTTAAAATTACTACTAATGATTTATGATAAGATTCTGCCAGAAATGATTTTCCATCCAGGGAACGTGGATTTAATTTTACAGGCAAGGGCATATGCTAAACCCAGGGCAATTAACTTAGACATGCATGTGACTGAGCCCTACTCTGGGTCATGTGACTGCTGCCCTCATCCTGCTCCTTGTTCTGTTTATAGATACCCTGAGTTTTAGTAACTCTCTTCATTCCCAGATTTCTTGATTATGATAGTTTTCCAATCAGTCACTCAATATATTCAATGTGTTGTTTCCTGTGACAGACTTGGTAAGAGCAAAGAACAAGTCCTAAACCTTTGATTTTGGAAGAAACATGTTTGAAATAAATTGTATGTTGTTTTGTTTCATTTCTATATCCTCTGTCAACAACTTTTTCCTTTCAATATAAAACTTCTATCTTAATAAATACACTTATATACATCAATGTCATGTTCACATGTGTATGTTAAATCAATGTGTTTTCAAAGATTTCATCATCTTCCTTTAATAATGTTCCTCAAATCAATGTGTTAATCAACATTTTTTTTAACCTTCTCCAATTTCCAGCATTTGACATACTCTTTTAAGAAATAGTGCAGGAGAACAACATTTTGTAGTATATTATTTGCTTGGGCCTCAGTATCTAATAAGTGTCCTTCTTTAATTTTTTTTTTGTATTACCTTTAACCTCAAATCATTGTAGTACTTTCTAATGTCATTCTTTAGAGATCAGTACATGCCACATTTCTTACCATGAATATGTTTTTCAAGTATGTTACTTGTACACAGCATTTATCTTTGCTTTCTGTATTCTCTTTCCATTTCAAATTGAAAGAAATGTTTTATGCCATTGTATTCTCATTTTTGTAAATTATTCTAATGCTTCTCAATTCACTGCAGATCATCAGAGGTGGCATGTATTTATTGCCTGTCCTTTTGGGCCATTTGGATAGTGGTTTCTCTCCTGGTTAATTGTAAGCTCCTTGAATGCAGGTCTACTAACATTATTCTATTCTCCAAGGTGCTCTCTACAGTGGTCAGCATGCATTAGGGACTCAATAATTACTATCACTTGATTAATTGATTGTGCTATGTTGGGAGGGGTTAGCCTTACTTCACCTTTTGGGTTTATCTCTTTTGATGATTGTGCCCTAAATATTACTACTGCCCTGTAAATTTATATATTAAGGATGTATCCTGTCAGAGGACCATATTTTCTGCAAGCAATTCATCCTGTGATTATTCATAGGTTGAGGAGTGAGAAGGGGAGATGAGGGAGTCAGTCGAGCACTGTAACTTGCTCTCTCTGGTTGACCATAAGAAGGGTATTGTTCTGGCATCATAAATTCCTTCCCTTAGAAACTAGGTGAATTATTCTTTGGACAATTCATTATTCCCTATGACACTGAGTTCTTGGGTGATGTACAGGATTTCCTAGAGTCTATTTTTTAATGGAATTTAAGTGCTTACTATGTGCCAGGTACTGTACTAAGCACTGGCATAGATACAAGCAAATTAGGTTGGACACAGTCCCTGTCCCACATAGAGTTCATAATCTTAATCCCCATTTTCATATGAGGGTACTGAGGAGCAAAGAAGTAAAGTGACTTGCCCAGGGTCACACAGCAGAGAAGTGGCGGAGCTAGTTCTATTTATAAAAGACTATCCAAGACTTTCCCTTCAGGGGTCATTCCAAACCTCCCCCCCAACCCACCACCAGACTGACCTGTCTATTAGAGGATCTCATGAGATAGAGATCTTCACTATGACTCCACTTAGTGGCTACATGAGAATAAAACCAATCTGAATAGTAAGTTGATATCCCTTTTGAAAAGGTAAAAGAGTGAGAACAAAAAGAATCCCAGCTTCCCCAAGAGGTCAAGAAAGAGGAAAAAGAGTTTCATTTTTTGTCCCCATCCGAAGAAGCAAGGAAAATAAACTTCAGAAGGATGAAGGAATGAGAGAAGATTCCCCACATGGGATGAGGGTATCACCCTATTTGAATTGATTCAAGGCAGAGTAATTATTCTGAAAACAAAATTATAATACAGGGATCATGTGGAAAAGCTGACATGATGTGAAACAGCTAAGGTGATTGAGCAGAATGTGGGGAAAACTGATAGGTAAACATTACAAGAGTAGCAAAAATCCATTTTAGTACCAGAAATTTTTAATAGTATGGAAGAAATCCTGCTATGCTTAAAGTAATAAATCATGATATTTAAGCTAAATGAACCAAATATTTTTACAAGTTTTAAAATTTAAAGCCAATTTATCCAAAGTAAAAACCATGATACTTGATAGTTATTTCAAAACTGCATATTTGTATCCAAGAATTACATACGTCATTTGGCAACAGTGTTGCAGTGACAGAGATGAGAAACCCAAAGGTAGGGCTCATAAAGATTCATGAGCAAGTATCTGTGTCTAAAAGAGAACAAATGTACCATCCTGCTTCTAGCCAATCCTAGCATAGTCAAAGTTCCTCCTTGAAGACACAAGGCTGAATGCTATCACCAAATTCTGCTATCTAGGGTCAAAGTTCATGATTCAGGAATAGAAAGAGAAGTGGAAAAAATCTCAAGAAGGCTAAAATGCTCTTTCAGAGATTAAAAGGAAAGTAGTGTGGCCTAACGGAAAAGAACACAGGCCAGGGAGTCAGAAGAACTGGGTCTTAATTCTGGCTCTGCCTTGTGTCTGTGACTTTGGATAAGTTACTTAAATTTTTTGTGCCTCAGTTTCCTCATTTGTAAGATGGAGATAAAATACTACTTCCACCTGTGAGGGAATAGACTGTGAGCCTGGAATTGGGTCCAACCTGGTTATCTTGTATCTACCACAGTGGTTAGTACAGTGCTTGGCACATAGTAAGAGTTTAACAAATACCGTCTTTAAAAAATAGACAAAAACCCTCGTAATATAAAGCAGCGAATCAATATCAGTTATACCAAGATATCCCCAAGCGTTTAGTATAATGCTTTTATTCATTTGATTGTATTTATTGAGCTATTACTGTGTGCAGAGCTCAATAAATTTGATTGAATGAATTGAATCCATAATGTCCAAGGGGGCAAAAGGAGAATGAAATATTTAGCAACAAAGGCAGCAGTGAGGACATGGGTTTAAAGGTGGGCATATAGCAAGTTTGGAAGGGGATAGGGATGTGGGAAAGGAATATGGAAATCCAGAGGTTTCTTGGAAAGTGGGTGAAAGAACAGGATTCATATGAAGTAGGGGTGATACTAGAACTACATGGTTTAACTGGAAAGGGTTTGAAGTCATACTAATCAATTAATCGTATTTATTGAGCACTTCTCTATGTAGAGCACTCTATTAGCACATGGGACAGTGCCATACAATAAATAAACATCCTAAAGCAGTTAAAGTTGATCCTCTGATAGAGAAATATCTCATAGTAGCCTAAGTGCATGGAAGATAATCAGGCACAGCAATTTCTAATCCTAATGGTGAAGTTCAAATGGGACTAACAGAATAGTTGCTCTTAGTACAATCAATCAATAGGACTTATGGAGGGCTTTCTGTGTGCAGACTACTCCAAAGTATTTGGAAGAGTTCAATAGAGATAGTAGACATAGTCCCTTCCTTCAAGTAGCTCACTTTAATGGGGAAGACGGACACTTAAATAACCCAGGAAGAGCTCTGAATCGATGGAAATGTGAAGCTGTCGGCTTGATGCAGTGTGAGCTCCGTGAAGCCGTCGATTCCAGTACTCACTAAACTCTTTTATCAGTGAGTTGTAGCAGCAGTCTAGGTGGGCACAGATCTCATGTTCCTGTCTTGCCACCTGAAAAATGACTACCAGGATCTTCTTAGAGTCCTGCTACTATCTTCTAGAGCCCTATTTTTGTCTGAGACAGTCGAGTGACCATGGAGTTAGTTCCAGGATGTCCTGAAAGAGGCAGCTGCAGGTGACCAAAAGGAACAGAGGCAGCCAATGCCACCGTGGTCACTGTGACCATTGTGGCGGCTGGAGGCCCTTTAACATTCTCCTACCTGGGGATTTATGGCATGGAGGGGGCACATGCAGTTTGGCCTGCAGGAATCCTGACAAACTGACTGTGATAACAGCAGCTGTAAAATGGAGCTAAGTCCTTCTCTGTAGCTGTTTCAGCTATTCCTCTGAAATGGAGATGTCCTTTTTTTTTTTTTGAATTTGGGTTTGTTGGTTTTTTTTGGTATATATTGAGTGTTTTCTGTATCAAGCACTGTTCTAAGCATGTTTGTGTGCTGGGGAAGGGGAGAACAGGGGTGAAAGCAATCAGTGCTGCTTCTCTTTCCTCTCTCTGTCCCTGACTCTTCCTCTCCTACCTCATCTGCTCTATCACTTGTTATGTGTAGGTGTCTTTGTATTATTTATATTTCTATCTGCTTATATCTCTAGTTCTCTGTCTCTTTCTTGGTCTCTTTCTCTCTGTGTTTCCTTTCTGGCCCTACACCAAGATCCCTTCCTCTTGAGGTCTTGGTGGTCTGATAAATATGGTCACCGTAATAGAGTTACCTCTTCAACTTCCCAGCTGAGAAGCAGCGATAAGAATTGGTGAGTTCGGGGGTGAGAGGAAAAGTTGTTCAGGTGATAGTTGATTAGTAGTTCATTAATTTTGTTCGGGAATGAAAATATGTAATTTTGTCCCTAGAGTACCTATTTCAAGTCAGCTTTTCAGTTAAAAGTGAATGTGTTTTTCAGTGTATTTCTTTCAAAGAATGTTACGTAGTTTAATCTTGATATCTTGCTTCCTCAAGGTCACCGAGGCTGTTAATAGATTCTGCATCATAAAGCATAACCAGTGAAGAAAATTTCTGACCACAATATGGCTATGCAAATGGTGAAAGACAAAGCATGTTTAGTAACCATCATTTATCATTTGATCAATTAGCTATGTACACTAAACATGAGTGATTTATTAGCAGAGTCCAAAAAATAAAATATCAGCAACGTTATTAGGGCAGCATATCCGTTGGATCTATAACATCATTCATTTTGTTTTAATGAAACAACAAAAACACTGCAGAGGATTTGACAATAATATGAAAATCACTTTTACTACCCTGGGTGACAAAAATTTACTCAAAAGTAGAGCAATATCACCTTATTCAAACATTTGTTATTTTCTGCATTTAAAAATAATTGTAAACCGATTAAAAAAAAAGAGGAATTTCCGGTCTTAGTGAAGCCATAGATAAAATCGTGCCTGCATGTCTATTTATTTTCAGGGAATTAGAAACTCAACACTAAACATGTGGTTCTCAGCAAAACTCTTATCTCATAGGTACATTCTTTATTACCATTAGAAAACCTAGATATAGTTGTTCAATTTACTGACTTGATGAAAGGGAGAATTTTTCCTGATGTACTGTACTTCTGTGATCTTTCTAAACCAAAACCAGCCTTGATTTAAGAGATGGAAATTGCTGAGCAGTTGGTCCATGTGGTCTCCTCTCTCTGTGGTATTTTGAATAGAGAATAATTAAAACAGCCAAATGTTACGCTATAAAAATCTATTTGCAGCACATGCCATGTGTTTTCCTGCACAATTTAATTTCCTGATTCAGAATATTCATATCCAAAATGGTTTTCCATTGGATGCAGCTTTCCGGATTTCCAGGAGCACGCTAGATATGCCAACAAAGTGATGAGAAAAGTCACTAGTGCTTCTTTCAAAGGTGGTAAATGTTAATGTTCAGATTAGGCTACCAGAAAAAAAAATGCTTTTTTTGTCTTGCTAGCTCAACTGAGAATGGTTTCTATATTGGGGAAGGGTCAGAAGGAAGGTTGTCTTTACCAGTTACTTTGGCAACACATTTCCTCAAGTCTCTAGAATATCTACACATGCATTTCCTGCTGTCACTTACAGCTATTCCTGGGTGGAAGTGAAGTATACAGGGCTCCTTAGTTTTTTTTCACTTTACACAATCTCTCTTGAAGTGCCTGTCTCCACATGGCTGCACCTATCAGGTCTGCATTATTTACCAAGACTCTCCCTCTACTTTTCAGTCTCACTATTCTATTTTAACTTCATTTGGATGTCAAACTTGGATGCAAAGCAGAGCTTTGGATGTAGTGGGAAGCAGTGTGGTCTAGTGGAAACTGCACTGGCTTGGCAGTCAGAAAAGCTGAGTTCTAAAACCAGCTCCACCACTTGACTCAGTCAATCATTCATATCTTTTGAGCACTTATTCATTTAATCATATTTACTGAGTGCTTACTGTGTGTACAGCACTGTACTGTGTTTAGAAAGTACAATTAGGCAACAGATAGAAACAAACCCTACCCAACAATGGGCTCACAGTCTAGAAATGGGCTCACAGTCACAGTTACTGTATGAAGAGCACTGTACTAAAAATTTTAGAGTACAATATAAAAATATAACAGATACATCTACTGCCCACAACAAACTTGCCTGCTATATGACCTATAACAAATCACTTAACTTCTCTGTGCCTCAGTTTCCTCACCTGTAAAATGAGGATTGAGACTGTGAACCCTATGTGGGACAAGGACTGTGTTCAACCTGATTATCTTGTATCTATCCCAGTCCTTAGTACAGTGTCTAGTACGTAGTAAGTGCTTAACAAATACCATTAAAAAGTTTTCTTTCATAACATCTCATTCTCACTTGTAATAATAATAAAATGGTGCATACAGTGTGCCTAGTACTGTATTAAAAACTGAAGTAGATACCAGATAATCAGTTTGGAAACAGTCCATGTCCTTCATTGAGCTTAGAGTCTAAATAGGGGGTTGAACAGGCATTTATTAATCTCCATTTTACGGGTGAGGAAACAGAGCCACAAAGATTGAAATATCTTGCAGGGAAGCAATAGGGCTGTAAGTAGAACACAGGGCCCCTGAGGACCACTCCTGTGTTCTTTCCACTGGGCCATCCTGCTATTTTGAGGTAATTATAGTGCAAATCTAGTTGTTTTTAAAATATTGATAAATATATAATGTAAATGCCTAATAACATCTCTGCTTGTAGATACTGGAAAATATTTAATCAGATATTAGAACTATCATTCTTTTTGACTCAAAATTAAGAGTGAGGATTACATCTAAACTTTTTCATGTCAACAATAACAGTAATGTTTCATTTTGTGTATGTCAATCCAGCCATTTTACTAAACTAACATGAAAACCATATCCAATATCCAGTTTACATTATAATCCGAACCATTCTTAATCACTGCATGTGCTCTGCACGCAGTAAGAGCTCAAAAAATACAAATAAATAAATTGAATGAATGAACATGGGAAAACAAAAGAAGAAAGTGAGAAAGAGACAGAGACAGAGAACTAATCATTTGATATTGTGTCTTCCTTAGTGAGTTCTGAAGTCTCATCTACAGAACAGTCTTGGCTATGTGAACTAAGTAGCAAGGAAAAGCTCAATGCCCCCTTGCCACCATATTCTGTTGGCAGTTTGCAAAAGGCAATGCTGGCATTTCTGATTTGCTTTTCAATCCTTTCCCACTGATTTGTCATTGGAAGGTGCAATACCTACACAGTAGAACCCAGTGACTGCTTTAAACTATGTGTTGCTGATGAAAATTTGGGGTTTTGTATAATTTCTGAAAGTTAGGCTGGTGTACAACTTTGGTTCTTCCTAGACTATTTAGCCTATTCATAGGATTGTATTCATTTGAAAAGAAATTCAAAATCATTTGCATGTTTTCTCGTGACTGTGCTTCCAGAGCATAATCAATGGCTTAATGCAATTTCTGAATGCCTACTTTATGTGCACAATTGTAAAAATTAAATTATATATGAATATATATTTTTATATTTATGTATATTCATTTTCAAATGATCTCAAACTATTGGCTGTGGGGAGACATTTTTGAAGAGATTTTATTTGCCTCCTCTATTTTTTATTTCCAAGACTTTTTTTTGAATTCCAAGTAACAATGATTATTTTGGAGACAAGAAAATGCATCACCAATCAATAAGCTTAACATTATTTCAATTAAATTAATTGTATATCATTATCTTGTGATCACAATAATGACTGCCTTTCAGAAATCAAAAATAAGAATTAAAATTTGATAATCAGTTGATGTTACTAGTGATTGGAAAATGAATAGCACTTAGTATTTAATCTGTTCAATATCCAACAATTAATTAGAAAAGTACTTTCATTATTCATTGCATTGGAGAGCCCTCAAGCCAACAAATTTGTTTTGCAAGGGCTTTGTTAAGATTCTCTGAGTTCTGCTTCTGCGGGTTGCTGTAAGCTCTGCATTCCTTTAAAACCTAGGTAATGGCTTTTGACAGTCACTGGGAAAATAGGGGTTAACCCAATTTCAGTTCCATCTTCAGTGCACTACCAAATCTTTTCTTGAAAGAAATGGAAGTGAATTGCCCTAAGTGGAGAAAGAGTAAGATCAGATCACACAGTAGATTCTCTGTGACCACAGTGCCATCTCAAAATAAATGGTCTCTGTGGGAGGCTAGTTCAGTTCATTTTCTTCTTCAGAATATTCTGTCTTGGTTGCTTTCCTGTATCTGTTTCTGAAACAAATGGTAGCCCAGAACTCATAAGCAAGCTCAACATTGAGAAAAGGCTTTTACTTGCGGAGAAATATTGGATAGGGATGATGTGAATTCATCAAAGTTATGGAGAAAATTTTATTTGCCTTTGGAGTTTCTATACCTTATCTAAAAAAATAAACACAGAGATTTTCCTTACTACTTCATTCACACTGAATAATAGCCAAGACTGAAAAAAACTGTCAAAGCAATATTTACCGTGGGGAATGCCACGAAATACCTAATGGCAGGTATTTTCTAGTAGTATTTGTAGCCATGAAAACAAGCCACTTCTGTTTGTCAGCAAAACTGCTTGCAAATGCAGTAGTGCAGAAAGGGTCCGAAGTGTTCTTTTTTACAATTTCAATGTTCCTTTTTTGCAATCCCTTTTGATTTTATTATTTAGTTTGTTACTGTGGGAAATAACAATTGTGAATTCAGTCACATAATCTTGCCACCTGGTTAAAATTCTTTTTGCAACTGATTATCCTGGAAAATGGGTTTAAATAGATTTGTGGGCAGCGAATGTGTCTGTTGACTGTTATAGTATATTCTCCCAAGTGCTTAGTACAGTGCTTAATAAGTACTCAATAAATACCACTGAATGAAGTGATGGGCTTTATGTGGGAGGATAGTATAGAATGGGGTGAGGTAGAGTGGGGGATATCATTTGGTTCTCAATAAATGAGTGACAGATTGGAAGGATAGGGAAATGTAACTTTGAGTACCAAATTGGACCAGTTTAAGAGCAACTGAGGATGTATTTTTATCACCTTGAGTCATGCTAGAGTGGAATAGTGAAGGAATGTGGGAAGGGAGGAGCATAGGAGGACTACAAGGATGTGGAAGAATTGAAAAAAGATTCTCGGGAGGGCTTACAGATAAAAAAGACAGGGTGATTTCCAGATGAAATTCCAGAACATGCCTCCATACTTCCGGGCTAACCCCAGTCATCCCCCAACACAGATTAGCTCTAAATATATGCTAGACTGAAAGCTCACTGTGGGCAGGGAATGTGTCTGTTTATTGTTATATTGTATTCTCCCAAGTGCTTAGTACAGTGCTCTGCACACAGTAAGTGCTCAATACATAAGACTGACTGAATGAATAAGTCTGGGGGCTGGGGGGGAGTTCCTGCTGCCATGCCATGGTGCAGGTGAGGACAGCAGCCTGGGCCAAAAAGACTCATCTGCTATCCCATGTAGTGCTACATGTATTTTAAGCAAATCACTTCCATTCTGTGCAGGGTACTTCTCTTAACAGAATCATTAGACCATGATCTTTAAGTGGAGGTATGCTATAAGTTGTGCATTTCTTAGGAACTATGAACAGTTTTGAAAATGCTTTTGCAACATCTTCGATTGCTTTGGGTAAATTGGATGTGACCTGAATATCTCTGTTTTCAACTTACCTCTATAGAAGTAGATCATTTCTGGAGTTGGAAATGGAACCATTTTTAGCTAACTAACAATGAATGAGCACAATTTCTTCCGGGAGACAGAGGCGAAAATAGGTTATCCTAGGTGGGTTTCAGCACTTTATGTTGGGGAAGAGGAATGATTCCTCTTCTCCTTCTCCTACTGTACCACCCTTAATTTAGGAAGCAGATTGGCCTAATGGATAGTGTGTGGGCCTGGGAGTCAGGAGGACCTGAGTTCTAATTTTGTCTCTGCCATGGGTCTGCTGAGTAACTTTGGGCAAGTCACTTAACTTCCCAGTGTCTCAGTTTCTTCATCTGTGAAATGGGATTAAGACCACAAGCCACATGTGGGACAGACACTGTGTCCGACCTGATTAGCTTTTATCTACCCTCAGTGCTTAGTTTCATTCCTGGCATGTAGTAAGTGGTTAACAGATACCGTTAAAAAAAATAAAGTCCAGGGATGTATATGTGCATTTGCAAAACAAAACTTGTGTTCTCATCCCATCTGTCTTGCAGTTCTGTTTAGGGGTAGAAACAGAGATAGTGATCTGTCCTCCTCTGTAGGTCCTTTTTAGGCAATCTGAAACTTAGGATACATTGTATCAGACAAACTAAATGCATTTGAAAGAACGTCAGGATCCCAAATTATTTTTGAAATTCAGAATCCTCCACTCTAAGGTAGGTATAAGCCAGATTGGTGCCTGCTTTCAGGACAGAAGAGTAGCTGAGCTGAGGTCCCTAATAATAATGATGATGATGATGACAGTATGCATTAAGCATTTACTAAGGGACAGGCACTGGAGTCGATACAAGAAAATCAGAAAAGGCACACTCCCTGTTCCACATGGTGTTCACAGTCTAAGAGAGAATGCACAATAGGGTGTTTTAATCCTGATTTTACACTTGAGGAACCTGAGACACAAGGAAGATAAGTGATTTGCCCAATAACACACAGCAGGTAAGATTCAGAACCAGAACTAGAACCCAGGTCCTTGACTTTCATTCCCTTTGTCTTCCCTGTGTCATGCTGCCTCCTCTGGCACATTAAGCCAGAGAATCACATAATGCCACCATACTAACACCATAGTATAAAAACAATATAAAGTAGAAAATAGGGGTTTTTTAACATTCCAGAGGAAATAGCTTCTCCTAAGTAATTTTGTAAACAGCTCACCAGGAAGACCTAGAGTGTATTATTTCATTGTTTTGGCCGACTAAATATTCTCATGTGCATATGAGCATAAATAATGAGCTTCCAGCTTCTAACTTTTACCACAGTCGTTTGATGAACCACCAAAGTTACTCTCCCATCCAGATCTGTTCAGGCTTTTTTCTCCTGGGAGTTTGGAGTAGAATCATTGCTGGGGTAATGAGCAAGTATCAATTATTTCCAACTATAGCTACTCAATGCATAAGCATTCTGGTCCTTTAATACCAACCTAATCTCTCTACCTCTTTCTCATCTACTCCACCATCGACCCCTAACCCGTTCTTCTTTAGGTCAGGAACTCTCTCCCCATTCATATCTGACAATCCACCACTCACCCCAACTTTGAAACCTCCCTAAAATCACATTTCCACCAAATATCTCTTAAGAGGTAGGTCAACAAAATTACTCTTTATGTTAGCCTGATAGCATCACACTGATAATTTATTTTGTTTTTTTCTTTTTTTTCTAAAAATGCTGCTTATTCTTCCTATCTCCTCCTTCTTTCTTCCTCTGTGCATGGGACAGAGAGCATTTTATCTGTCCCAGGCTACTTTGAGAGGTGGTCTGTGATGGAGAAGAGGGTAAGGAAAGAAGGACCCTGAGAGAGCAGAGATGTGACAGTTCTTTCATAGAGAACCTGGTCTTGAACATCCTTCATCCCCAACCGTGCTTATCTACATATTCTATGCTACCGTATTTAGGATGGTGTCATAGCCACTACATACGCAGGAGTCTAAGACTGATGCATGGCCTAGGAAGGGAAATCAAAAAAGTTTTCTGTCTACAGTAGATGTATTGCTTGCCTGATTCCAGAAGGGAAATACTGGGCTCATCAAATGCCTACTTGACTTGAGTGGTAAGATTGCTCATAGGTTTTTGTTTGTTTGTTTTAATTCCCACAGGTCTAAATCCTCTGGTTTGTTTTTTTTTCTGGGGAAGAAAAATTGGTCCACTTAAAATTGCCTGTGACCATAATTACTAGAGTAAGAGCCCTTGAAACTGAGGATGAGAGCTAAAATTGCTGGTAGAATTTTAGTTTTTGATGTTCTTTAACAGTGAGCATATGCAGATATCAGTGAGCATTTGACTGCACCTAAGGCAATCCCTACTGTTCATTTCTTCTTCACAAAGCTTTCAGGTCTTTGTGTGTGATGCTTTGAAGGCTCTGCATTTTTAGCCTACCTGGTGATTTGGACATGCAGGAAAGCAGGAGATGCTACCACACAGAACATAGAGGGTTAAGTAGGGTTATAAAGTAAAATATATTGAGAATATTTTAAATGAAGGCTTTACAGTCAATAAATAGTATCTATTGAACATTCACTGTGTGCAGAACACTGTGTTCAGAATTTGGGATAGTACAAGAGACTAGTCTTCCCAAAATGGCAGCTGCTTGGTGGCATTCATAATAGCCTCCTTATCAGTCTCCTAATCAAAATAACTTCCTTATCCATGTTCTAATCAAACTGACTCCCACACATGCTGAAAGTCCCCAGTACTAACCTTCCACCTATCCTAAATGCGGTTGTCATAATTAGGTTTTTACAGGGATCTTCCATTTCCCCACAGTCCCCTGAACAACCCTTCTCTACTGTTTCCAAAATCAGTGAATATATTAAAAATGTTGGACATTTGTTTTAATTTATTTTAACTACTGTGGGGTGGTGAAGCAATAGGGATCAGAATGATTCGAAAAGGGGTGAAACTCAGGTCCTCTGCCTCCCCATCCTGTTGTTTTCACTAGGCTCTTTGCTCTGCATAGCAGAGATGGTTCTGGATAATTTGTGTAGAACCCAGAGTGGTTTTCTTTGCTGGGCCTTGCTGAAAAGTACCCTGCCCTGCTTGTGAACCTTAGGCTGTGGCACAGGCTCAAGTGAAGCTATTCTTTTTTTTTAATGGTATTTCTTAAGCATTACTATGTGCCAGGTACTATTCTAAGCACTGGGATAGATACAGTAGATACAAAGTAATCAGGTTGGACATCGTTCATGTCCCCAGTGGAGCTCACAGTCTTAATCCTCATTTTTCATATGAGGTAACGGAGGAACAGAGAAGTTAAGTGACTTGCCCAAGCTCACACAGTAGACAAGTGGAGGAGCTGGGATTAGAACCCATGTCCTTCTGAGTTTTCCTCATTTATTCAATCATATTTATTGAGCACTCACTGGGTTGAGTTGTTGTACATGAAAATAGTTGACACCTGCTGAATGTAACTGTGACCTTGAACCCTGGACATTTCCTGAGTAATTATTCAATTGATCATTGGCATTTATTAACCAGTTACTTTGTGCATAGTACTGTACTAAGCACTTGGGAGAGTACAATACGGTAGAGTTGGTAGACATGATACCTACCCACAAGGAGCTCACAGTCTAAAGTTAAAATCACCGCTTCCCCATTTAAAATAAATCTTCAAAGTAATCTTAAAAATGCTGCATGTAAATTACCTTGCTGGCCATTGCCCTGTTGAGAGCACTGTACAGCAACTGCTTTGATATTTTATTGTTATTCATTGTCCTCAACCACCACGCCCAGCAGGGCAGTATTAAAATACAGTTGCATTGTACAGAAAAATCAGAGCTGAAGTAACAGAGCTTGGGACTCAAAGAACCTCAATTCCAACTCCAGATTAATACTTGCCTGCTGTATGACCTCTGTGCTTCAGTTTCCTCATCTGGAAAATGGGGATAGATTCAATGCCCGTTTTTCCTCCCATGTGGGATGGAGCCTATGTCTTACCTTATTGTATTTGCTATTGCACTTAATACAATGTTTCATTTATAGTAAAACACTTAACAAAACACACAATTATATTATCATTATTATGTTTATAGAAAGCATTTCTGATTATTTAAATATGACATTCAGGTGGCATTGATGAAACAGATCAAAAAGTAGGTTTTGAAATCCTCTAAAGACTTGAACTCTAGAGATTGTTAAAATAAAGAGATTTGGTTGCCATAGATAACTATAATCCAAAAATGATGAAATACCAAAGATCATGACAGTTGATATTCTGATTGAAAAGAATGAAGTATATTGGTGTTATAGGCCTAATCTTAATCAATCTAATTTTTTTAGCCTTTTTTTTCTAGTATTCACCAAAGGCCCTGGAAACTGATGCTAAAATGTACTTCTGATTCACTGGGAAACTTACCAACTCAATGGACACCATTAGAAGTCCTTGAAACTATTTTTCATTTATTTAGAAATGTACAATGCTGATTTCTGGGTGATCAGAGTACTCAGAAAGACATATGAAGTCATCATAGCACTATAAATTGAAACAAGGCTAAAAATACAGGTCATAAAAGAAATACAGTGCTGATCAAGAAGGAAATCAAGCAGTGCAGAAAAAATTCCAACTTGGCAGCCTATTGGCCAATAATTTACTGCATTGTCAAAAGGTAGAAATTGGAATCAAGAAAGCAGCATATTTTTGGGTGATGTGGCCAGTAGAATAAATCTCCAATTAGTAAACAAATCAGGGTTCAGTTAGCATTAATAAGATGCCAAGACTAGCTCATTCATTCATTCAATCATTTTGAGCACTTACTGTGTGCAGAGTACTAAGAGCTTAAGAGAGTACAATATAGCAATATAGCAATATAGTAGGAAGCAGCGTGGCTCATTGGAAAGAGCACGGGCTTTGGAGTCAGGGCTCATGAGTTCGAATCCCAGCTCTGCCACTTGTCAGCTGTGTGACTGTGGGCAAGTCACTTAACTTCTCTGTGCCTCAGTTCCCTCATCTGTAAAATGGGGATTAAAACTGTGAGCCCCATGTGGGACAACCTGATTCCCCTGTGTCTACCCCAGCGCTTAGAACAGTGCTCGGCACATAGTAAGCGCTTAACAAATACCAACATTATTATTATTATTATTATAGCAAACAGACACATTCCCTGCTTACAATGAATGAGCTTTGCAGTCTCTGGTTGGGTAGTGGGGAGAGATAGACATTAATATAAATAAACTTCAGATATGCATATAAGTGCTGTGGGGCTTGGAAGGGGGATGAATAAAGGGAGCAAGTCAGGGAGATGTAGAAGAGAGTAGGAGAAGAGGAAAGGAGGGGCTAGGGAAGGCCTCTTGGAGGAAATGTGCCTTCAATAAGGTTCTGAAGGTGAGGAGAGTAATTTTCTGTAGGATTTAAGGATGGAGGGTGGTCCAGACCAGAGGGAGGACATGGGTGAGGGGTTGGCAGCAGTATAGATGAGGTCAAGGTACAGTGAGAAGATTACCACTAAAGGATTGAACTATGCAGACTAGGATACAGTAGGAGAGTAGTGAGATGAGGTAGGAGGGCAAGTTGATTGAGTGCTTTAAAGATAATGGTGAGGAGTTTTTGTCTGCTAGAGTGGATGGGCAACCACTGAAGTTTCTTAAGGAGTATGGAAACATGTCCTGAACCTTTTTTGTGGAAAAATGATCTGACCAGCAGAGCAAATTGTGGACTGTCCCCTCGTTAAACTGTAAGCTCGCTATGGCAGGGACTGTATGTTTAATGTTGCATTATACTGTCCCAAGTGCTTAGTATAGGGCTCACCACCCAGTCAGTAAGTGCTCAATAAATTCAACTGAATGAATGAAAGTATGAATGACTGGATTGGAGAGAAACCAGAGGCTGGTAGGTCATCAAGGAAGCTGATGGACTAATCAAGGCAGGAGAGGATTAATGATTGTATTAACATGGTAGCAGTTTGGATGCAGAGGAAAGGGCAGATTTTAATGATGTTGTGAAGGTGGAACTGACAGGATTTAGTGATGGATTGAATTTGTGGGTTGAATGAGAGAGAAGAATTAAGGATAATGGCAAGGTTACAGGGTTGTGAGACAGGAAGGATGGTTGTGCCATCTACAGTGATGGGAAAGTCAGGGGGAGGACAGGGTTTGGGAGGGAAGATAAGGACTACTGTGGTGATGGGAGGATATCCAAGAATTGATGTTTTGAAGGAAGGAGGAAATGCTCCTGAAGCTACTATAAATTAACCTATTTAGGAGTTGTTTGGATTTTAAAGCCATATTATATGAAATTAGCTGACCCCACAAACCCTTTCTGCATATGCAACCAGTTTTTTTTGTTGGTGATTTTTTTTTCTTTTCTTCAATTTTTTTGGACATGTACCTATAAAGTCCTTCATATTCAAAGATGATGTTAATGATAGTACCATTCTATCTACTTAAGGATAGTCATTAGCGTTCTCTGTTTTTGCTTTTCTTCAATTTTTTTGGACATGTACCTATAAAGTCCTTCACATTCAAAGATGATGTTAATGATAGTACCATTCTATCTACTTAAGGATAGTCATTAGCGTTCTCTGTTTTTGCACTGCAGGTCAAAGTTCACCAGACATTGTCCTCTAATGATCCAGGTTTAAGTTCAGGGTGGCAGGATATGTTTATGGCACTTTCTCTAGCCCTACCCTGATTTAAGATGAGCAGTGCATCCCTTAGCAAGGCTATTCAGGCACTAAAGTTGTTGCTGGGGACCACTGCTTCCTCATTAGTGATCAAACAACAATAACCTGAGTTATCTCTTTCCTAGGACTTTTTCATTCATTCATTCCACGCTTAATTTGTGCAGAGCACTGAACTAAGTGCTTGGGGGAGTACAATGCAACAGTGAAGAGTGATGATCCTTGACCACAGCCTGTTGAGCTCACAGTCTAGAGGGGTGGAGACACATATCAATATAATAAATAAAATTACAGATATATACATAAGGGCTCAGTGGGAGGGAAAGCAAAGGGAGCAAGTCAGGGCAACACAGAAGGGAGTGGAATACGAAAAAAAGTGGGCATTAGTCTGGGAAGGTCTTGGAGGAGATGTGCTTTCAATAAGACTTTGAAGGGTGGGGTGTGAGTAATTCCCTGCTGTATTTGAGGAGGCACGGCATTCCAAGTCAGAGGCAGGATGTGGGTCAGGGGGCAGTGGTGAGACAAGCGAGATCAAAGCACAATGAGAAGGTTAGCACCAGAGAAGCGAAGTGTGCAGGTTGGTTTGTACAAGGAGAGAATCGAGGTGAGGTAGGAAGGGATGAGGTGATGGAATGCTTTAAAGCCAATGGTGAGGAATTTTTGTTTGATATGGAGGTGGAGAGTCAACCACTGGAGATTTTTGAGAAGGGCTTTTGTTTAGTGGAGAGGGTGGTCTGTTGAATGGGGAGAGGCTGTTCTAGGCAACGGTGAGACTAAGAACAAATTGTTGGTGGTATGAGAAATGAGAACGAGGCCGAGTAGATTATATCAATCAATCAATCAGTGGTATTTATAGAGCACTATACAAAATGCTAGGGAGATTATGATAAAACAGAATTAGCAGAACTGTTTCCTGCCCATAATGAGATTACCATCTAGATGGAGAGATATAAATCAATGTAAATAAATAATTTATAACATATATTTCAAAGATCTGTACATAACTGCTGTGGGGTTGGGTTGGAGCGGATATCAAAGATCCAAAGGTCACAGATGCAAGTGCATAGTTAATGAAGAAAGGAGACCAGGCTGGGAAAAGACACCTTAATCAGGGAAGCCCTCTTGAAGGAGATGTGACCTCAGTAATGCTTTGGAGGTGAGCAGAGTAGTGATCTAGCATATATGGAGTGGGTGGGAGTTCCAGACTAGGGGGAACATGTAAGAAAGGGTCAGTGGCCAGGTACATGTTATATCTTAGGACTTTATGCCAAACTCCATGACAAAGAACTTCCCAGAAATATACAGTATAAAAGAGTACTATGAGTCAGAGTCATTTCATTCACCTCACCCCAACATCTCTTTCAAGTTCTATATTCCCTACCTTGTTCCTGCCTCTATTCTTCTCAAAAGGCATTCTTAGGATCTGGAATCTGGCAGACATATCTGTGATGCCTCCACAGAAGTGAAAGGGAGAGTGAAGATGCTGTTTCTGGTCCATGTTTAAGTCTGCCTTCTGGATTCAGGGATAGCCCTCAGGTGCTATCTTATATGGTTCCACAATCTTCTACATGAATTTTCATTAACCAGAAATAAAGTTCACATATCAACCCTACTCTGGTGTTTCTGCTTAAGGATTAAGTAATCTCACTGTCTCTGCACTCCTGTTTCTCCCACTAAATCCCTTAATTCCCCATCTCTCTTTAAATTATCACCCTTCTCCTCCCAGAGACAGTTTTTAAAATGGTTTCCCAATTCATATATTATGTTCACTTTCCCCAGAGCACCCATGCCCATCTTCAGTACTCGACATCCCCAAATCCACCATTTCCATCTCTGCAGTTTTCCTCAGTGTGCATTTCTCTCCTGCGGCCTAGCTACTCGCCCTCTTTTTTTTAACTGGTTTCTTACCTGGCCAGTTGTATTCCCCAAATGCAGCTGCAGGATTGGTACAGGTGAGCGAGGCTTTGAAAAGAGCACTTCCACTCTCCCTCTTTCTCCTCAATAAAATACCCATTCTGTTCAGTAAGATACTTGTTTTAAAAATCTGACATGAATGAGAGCAGGAAGAACTGTAGTTATTGGTGTGTAAATAGAATTTATTTCATACTCAAGATCAATGAATATAAATTTGAGTAGTTTTCTTTTCAAATGCGTACACAAGAATAAAGTATAATTTAGGTGAAGCAAGAGTAATTTTTGAAAACCTTCTCAGTGACTTACCTAATGCTTTCAATTAAAGGCTGTAGAAAATGGTTTACCTAGTTTTTTGCATTAGAAACATGAAAATCCAATTATCATCCTTCAGAGTATCCAGGTTTTTACAAATGCATGTAATTAAAGTGTTACTCTTCTATTTGAAAATTTAAGCTGTTTCTTCTTAATTAAAACTTCAAGAACATAATGGTATTTGAAAGAACAGCTGCTTTCAGTTTTACAATTGTCTACATAAAAGTTGCTGTGATTAACTGTTTATTTATTCTTCAGGTACCATTTGCTATATGGAACACATCTGTTTCCTAATTCTAAAAGGGAGAAGTGAAAATAATGTTCAAGTAACTTGACAGCTATGTTTTAATTTATATTGCTATGAAAAAAATGACCCTCTTTGCCTTAAGAACTCCATCTAATCTTATTTCATATCCCTCTACTTATGTCTCCTGCTGACTTATTGGTATTTTAAGATAGTTTTCTTAAGCTAAGCTATCTTCAAGAGACCCAAAATTCCAGGGTGAGTCATAATGATGAGATAATTTAAGCAAATAATAGGAGAACATAGTGTGAGAGAGGTTCACTTGTAAATAATAAAATCAACACAGACTAAACAAGGGATATCAATGGACACAGAATAAACTTCCATGACACTGGGGAAATTATCCATCTCACAAGGGGATGAAATCAAGTGCTTACCTTAGGAACTGCTATACACAGATGGTTCCGCTCTTGAAGGACATATAACTAAAGGACACGGAAATGATTATGAATCACTATGCAAATTTTACACAAAGGCAGGTTCTGACAATAACTCTGGAGAAAGCTATATTTTTATAAGGATCTACACTCAGAAGACCCAACCCATAGACAAAGATTTTCATCAGCAATACAGAACCTAATATTGTCACAGAATACTGATGCCTAGGTAGTATACTACCCATTAATAAACAGATGGAGAAAAGAAACAAATAGACAAGATGAAACCTTCAAGAAAACAAGCAGCTTTCATCAGATAGCAAGATAGATGCCAGATGGGCATCCAGTTTCATATAAACATGAAGGTTTGTAAAGTCCCATCCTCCACCTTAGATTTTGATCTCCATGTCAGGCAGGGGCTTTGTCTGATCTGGTTTTATTATGTATTCTTCCCCAGCATTTATATAGTGTGTGCAAGTACTCTTAGTAAGCACTAAACAAATACAACCATTATTGTGTTGTAAGGTATTTTGTTGTTTGTCTTCTTTATGGTTTGCCACCTGGAGCTATTATAAAAGATGCCTGCAGTTTCTCAAGTTTCACCAGTGCACCTACCAACAAGAGCATGGGCATGAGAGGCAGTAGACTCAAATTCTAGTCTCAGCTCTGCCGTTTTCTTGCTGTTGACTTTGCCAAGTCACTAAACGTATCTGGGCCTCAGTGTTTCCTCATCTGTAAAATAGGGATAAAACATATGCCCAACCTCCCTCTTAGACTATGAGGCCCATGTAGGATAAGGACCATATCCAATCTGATAACCCCAGAGCTTAACGCAGTGCTTGGGTCATAGTGTGGGCTTATAAATTCCATCATCATTATCATCATCATCCTTATCATAAGAATCATCTATGACCTATGTCAATTGGCTTAGCTCCAACAAAGTCC
This sequence comes from Ornithorhynchus anatinus, assembly GCF_004115215.2. Lineage (NCBI taxonomy): Eukaryota > Metazoa > Chordata > Mammalia > Monotremata > Ornithorhynchidae > Ornithorhynchus > Ornithorhynchus anatinus. Next base: position 23,336,495 of record NC_041737.1, on the reverse strand, counting down.
TGAAATATTCCAGTTCACCAGCATAGAAGCAATGATAAGCATATCACCAGTTCCACATGGTGATAAATGTGATGAAAATAAGTTATTCCTGCATTGCTGTAAAAATACAAAAATTGTAAGTGTTTATTTTATTGAAATTCTAAAAGTATAAACAAAAATCAAATAAAATATGGATAATAAGCACTCCTTATATATCTGGACCCTGAATGCTAATGATTCAAGTCCCTAGTAGCAGCACCCTCCTGTAACCCTCACAACTTCACTATTCAATATTTCATATTTCTACTTATTTAGACTTGAATATATTCAAGAAACATAATATTCTCAGACTTCCAGCTTGTAACATTTACTTCAGTGTCTTGAGACTTATATCCTAGAAGAAACCAATTTGAACTGTGAAAATCTTCATTTCCACTGGGAATTTTATTTTTAGACTTTTACTCTCCCTCCATCTGCCTCTGAGCAATTTTCTGTGCTTCAAGCATGAGCAAGCAATATTAATCCAATTTCTAGTTTCTGTGAAGCACATTAGGTTAAATCATATGTACCTCAGCAATTCTACTTAGGAACCACGTGATTCTTTAACTGTTTCTTGTCCATTCAATCTAATAGATTAGAAAGGCAAAGCCAGCAAGTCATTTGAAAATGATGTGGGTGCTTTGCATATCTTTTTTCAAAAAGAAAATGTGTCAAGTAGTAGGAACATTGCAAGCTTTAGAAACATTGCTCATTACCACAGTATTGGACAATTATCCTATAAGTAGAATTCGTCAAATCTGAAATCTATTTACAAAAATATTTTTGTTCAAGTTTCTGAATGTCTTAATTTTGGCAATTATTTAGAACATGATTTTTTTTTTATATTTGGGGAGCAGACTATAATGTTGGTGATTAAATGACCTGATGTTTTTAGTACATTCACTGAGCACAAGTAGGCCACTGATATTTTGACATCCTGGTAAACTAAGAGCCAGCATCTTTTTCAGTGTTCAGTGTCACTGCTCACCCTTGTATAGAAATCTCCCAGATTTTCAGATTTTGGAGATTATATGCTATTCCTCACTCTAAAGTTCTATTTGTACTATCAGTGTGACCTATTGGAAAGAACATGAGCCTAGGAGTCAGAAAACCTAGGTTATAATTCCAGCATCACCACTGGCCTACTATACAAGCTTGGACAAGTCATTTAATGTCTCTGTTTTAGGTTTCTTCATTTGAAAGAAGGAGATTAAATATTGTCTTCCTGTGTTTAGACATAGTGAAGGAGTGTCAAACAATGTGACCATATAGTGAGCTATTAGATCCATCGTTGCAGCAGATAAACCAGCCCAGAGCCATCAGAAACAGATGATTAGACTATTTGCAGTAATTCCAGATATGTCCCTTTCCCCTACTTAATCCATTAACCCAATCCAACATCTGAAACAGAAGGCAAATGTTTTGCTCACTTTGATTGGGTTTACTAGATCTTTGGTGGTTCTGATGTTAGGTTATCTTCCTAATAGAATACTTTACAATGATACTTCTTTAAACTTTCAGTGTAATAGCATACTTCCAATTTGGACAACACTGAATGGCAATGATACCTATGAATTCCTGGCCTTCTGACCTAATATGAGTTTTACTAGAATGCTCCCTTGTCTTCAGGCCACAAAGCTTGGCAATTATAGCAGGTAAATCTGGCAGGATCTTGAAAGAAAGGAAAGAATGCTGATGTAGTGCAGTGACCTGGAAAAAGGAATGGGGATAAAGTGATAGTGCTGTTAAAAGGAAATCTGCCTTTAGAAAAATCCATCAGTGCAGAAACTTTTCAGTAATCTTGATATGAAAGCCATTCTTATCCTGTATTCTCTCAATTGTGTGATAACAAAAATAATCAAAATGTCAAAGTAAACAGTTCGTAATTCCATTAATAAATCTGTTTTGGGTATTTTGTTTTTCACTGAGGAGAGGAGAAGTTAGTGTTAAGGCTCTCCACTGGAATTCCAGTTTTGTTCTTACTGCTAAAGCATCTGTTTTAGATGTCCTAAACAGAAACTCCTCATCTTCCCACCCAATCCCTGTCTACCTCCTAACTTTTCCTTCGCTATATATAGCAACAACATTCTCCCTGTCTCACAAGCCTGAAACCTTGACATCATCCTCAGTCCATCACTCTCATTTAACCCACATATTCAATCTGTCACCAGATTCTGTTGATTCTACTTTTACAACATTACTAAAATATGCCCTTTCCTCTCCATTCAAACTACTACCATGTTGATCTACCTATGCCGCTTTGATTATTGTATCAGCCTCCTTGCTCATATCCCTACCTCTTGTCTTTCCCCTCCAGTCCATACTTGACTCTGCTTCCTGGATTGTTTTTGTTAAAAAAAAATTCAGCCCATATTTTTCCACTCCTTAAGAAACTCCAGTGGTTGCCCAATTATCTTCACAACAAACAGAAACTCCTTACCACTGGCTTTAAAGCACTAAATAATAATAATAATCATGATGATTATGGTATCTGTTAAGCATGTACTATGTGCCAAGCACTGTTCTAAGTGCTGGGGTAGATAGGAACAAGTTAATCAGGTTTGAAACAATCTCTGTCCCACATGGAGTTCACATTAAATCCCCATTTTATAGATGAGGCAGCTGAGGCCCAAAGAAATCAGTGACTTGCCCAAGGTCACACAGCAAACATGTGGCAGAGCTGGGATAGGAATTCAGGTCCTGATTTCAAGGTCCATGCTCTATCCATGAAGCTACACTGCTTCCCCTGTCTTACCTAGCTGATTTCCTTTTACAACCCAGTATTCTTACTTTACCCTCTAACTCCAACCTACTCACTGTACCTCAAGCTCATCTACCTTACCACTGACCTCTCACCCACTTCCTGCCCCTGGCCTAAAACTCTCTCTGCCTTCATATCCACAGAGAATCACTTTTCCCACCTTCAGAATCTTATTAAAATCACATTTTTAAATCCCCTCCCCTTAACTGTCCTTGTTTTCTGATTCTTTTATATCCAATCCTTTATATTTCCACCTATTAGAAATGGTCTCCCTATTCAGTTAACTAAATCACATCCTTGTAGTCCTGAAAAAGCCTTCCTCATGTGGTACACACTCATCTCCTTATATTTCCTGTCATTTACTCTAGTAACCATCTACGCCCTCTCGGGTATGTTGGTTTATTATTTACTTATTTTTTCGTTTCCATTTTTTTTGTTTTAGTTATCATCACCTTCTTGAGGACAGGAATCCACCTTTTACTTTTTTCTGTATATTACCCCAGAGTGCCTGGTAGTTTCCTCTGTACTTAGTGTATGTTACTAATCCTATAGAAACGCTCTGGGCATGTCACTCCCTTCCTTGAAAACCTCCAGTGGTTGCCTATCAACCTCCACAAAAAACAAAAACTTCTCACTCTTGGCTTTAAAGCTCTCCACCACCTTGCCCCCTCCTACCTCACCTCCCGTCTCTCTTTCCACTGCCCACACCGAACACTCCACTCCTCTGCCGTTCATCTCCTCACTGTCCCCCATTCGCGCTTATCCGGCTGTTGACTCCTGGCCTGCATACTACTGCCGTCCTGGAATAATAACGTTGCTATTTGTTAAGCGCTTAAAATGTGCAGAGCACTGTTATAAGCGCTGGGGTAGATACAGGGTAATCAGGTTGTTCCACATGAGGCTCACAGTTGTAATTCCCATTTTACAGATGACGGTACTGAGGCCCAGAGAAGTTAAGTGACTTGCCCACAGTCACACATATGACAAGTGGCAGAAGCAGGATTCGAACACTTGACCTCTGCCTCCCAAGCCTGTGTTCTTTCCCCTGAGCCACACTGCTTCTCTAAATGTCCACCCTCCTCAAGTCTGCCAAACTAACTCTCTTCCCCTCTTCAAAGCCTTACTGAGAGCTCACCTCCTCCAAGAGGCCTTCCAGGACTGAGCTCCCCTTTTTTCCCTCTGCTCCACCTACACCCTCTGCTCCTACCCATTCCCCTTCACCTCCCCCATCTGAGTCCCCTTTCCCTCTCCTTGCCCTCCCCTCCCCATCCCACCTTCTGCTCCTCCCACTCTCCCTTCCTCTCCCCTCAGCACTGTTCTCATTTGTATATATTATTTATTACCCTATTTATTTTGTTAATGAGGTGTACATCCCCTTGATTCTATTTATCGTGATAATGTTGTCTTGTTTTTGTTTCATTATGTCTTGCTCTGCTGTCTGTCTCCCCCGATTAGACTGTAAGCCTGTCACTTGGCAGGGATTGTCTCTATCTGTTGCTGAATCGTACATTCCAAGCACTTACTACAGTGCTCTGCACATAGTAAGTGCTCAATAAATTCTATTGAATGAATAAATGAATGATCCTGATGCTGATAAAGCTGCAACAGTAGACAGGAAGATGGGACATAATGTTGGTATTTGTTAAGCGCTTACTATGTGCCGAGCACTGTTCTAAGCGCTGGGGTAGACATAGGGGAATCAGGTTGTCCCACGTGGGGCTCACAGTCTTAATCCCCATTTTACAGATGAGGGAACTGAGGCATAGAGAAGTTAAGTGACTTGCCCACAGTCACACAGCCGACAAGTGACAGATTTCAAACAGAAGACTTTGTTAGTCTTTTTAGTCATATTCACCAGTGTGAATGAGATTTTGCCATCCAAAGCCCTGAATCCACCTCCTCAGTACATTTCTTCTTCTAATGTGTTCATGTGAGAATATCAGACATCAGGGGGACTTTGTCCACTTCAAAATCAAGTTCACCTGCTAAACTCTCCTCTCTCCTCTGCCCAGCAAGTATCCTAATTGACAACCATGTCTATTGCCTGAACCAGCTGTTTCAGACTTTTAATTTTTCCTCAAACCCTTTATTCCAAGTCCAGCCATCTCTTGCCCTAATGTCCTTGCCACCTATTTCATTGATCAAATTGAAAATTCACTAAAATACCTCATGTACCACTCCAGGTCCATCCTCCTTCTGCTTGCTGCTTCCTTCTCCCTTTCTTCCCAGTAATATTCATTCATTCATTCATTCAATAGTATTTATTGAGCGCTTACTATGTGCAGAGCACTGTACTAAGCGCTTGGAATGTACAAATCGGTAACAGATAGAGACAGTCCCTGCCCTTTGATGCGCTTACAGTCTAATAGGGGGAGACAGACAGACAAGAACAATAGCAATAAATAGAATCAAGGGGATGAACATCTCATTAAAACAATAGCAAATAAATAGAATCAAGGTGATGTACATCTCATTAACAAAATAAATAGGGTAATGAAAATATACACAGTTGAGCAGACGAATACAGTGCTGAGGGGATGGGAAGGAAGAGGGGGAGGAGCAGAGGGAAAGGGGGGAAAAGATCTCAAGAGGAACTCTCCTAATATGCACATTCTCCACATGTGCCTCTAACTCCATCATCTGGAACCTTATTAAAACACTGCCTCCTCACTTTTTCCTTCCATGACTGCCATCTTCAGTTGTTCATTTGCCAGTGGTTTTGTAACTGCCTTCAAACCCAAGTATACCCAGATCAAAAAAAAAAAAAAACCACCTCCCAAAACTCCTCACTAGACTCTGAAGCAACTTCCAGTAATCATCTAATCATCTGATCTCTTTCCTATCAATTCCTTCCAAACTCCTTGAGTGAATTGTTTACACCTATTGTCTCCCTTCCCTTTCTTCAATTCTCTCCTTCATGGCCTGAAATTCGGGTTTCTCCTTCCTTCACAGAAACTGATCTCCAAATTCACCAATGACCTGCTTTGTAGATAATGGGCTCTATTCTGTATCCTAATCCTTTCAGAACTCTCAGCTACCTTCAATTCTGTGGACCACCATCTTTACCCGAAAACATTATTTTACCTTGGCTTCACTGACTCTCTGTCCCGGTTCTTTTCCTATCTCGCTGGCTGCATCTTTTCAATATCCTTCTCTGGTTCCTTCTCTAGGTCCCAAACCCCAACTGTGGCAATCCCTCAAGGCTCAGTTCTGGTCCCCTTCGATTTTTCTACACCTACAACCTTGAAGAATTTATTCTCTTCTATGGCTTCAACTATCATCCTGTACACATTACCAAATCTACATTTCCAGTTGCGACCTCTTGCCTTCTCTGAAGTCTAGCATTTCCTCCTGCCTTTGATGTCCTGCCAAAGCCTCAAACTTAGCACAACTCCTCATATTCCCACCCAAGCCATGTTCTCCTTCCTTTCTTATCACTACAGACTCCCTTTCTCACAAGCCAATAATCTTGGCATTATCCTCAACTCATCTCCTTCTTTCAATGCCCATATTCTGTCCGTCATAAGTCCGATCCCTAAAATCAACCCCTTCCTATCCAACCTATTACCACCCTACTCCAAGTACTTATCGCATCTCTGACTTCAGTCTCTCTCTTCTTGAAGCCAGACTTCACTCTGCTGCCCAAATCATTTCTTTCAAAAAGTAATGTGCATGCCTCCCCACTTCTCAAAAACCTTTGATGGTTGCCCATTCACTACCATACCAAACAAGAACTCCTTACCTTACCTGAATGCTCTTAATTAGCTCTCCTCCTCCTACCTTGCCTTGTCTTATGCTCTTGAGTCATTTCTTACCCATAGCGACTCGATGGACACATCTCTCCCAGAAAGCCCCACATGAGGGACAAAGGAAGGAGGAAAAGAAACAGGAGAAGTGGAAATGAGCAAAAGGGGAATGACACAGGAAGGAAGAAAAGCAAAGAGATTAAATGAGAATGTGAAAGAAAGGAGGAGAGGACAGAGTAAAAAGATTGGACAGAGGAGCAAGAGTAGAGAGATGAAAGAAAGGAGAAAGGGGAAAGGACAAAACAGGAGCTAACAGGAATAATGAGGTAAGAAAAAGAAAATAGAAGAAAGATATCTGCAATCATTCTGGTAGTGGATCCATAGACATTTCTTTGTAAAAATATGGAAATGGTTTACCATTTACTTCTTCCGTGCAGTAAAATTGAGTCTCCTCCCTCGACTCTTTGCTTTGCCACTGCTGCCCAGCAATAGGTGAGTTTTGACTTGTAGCAGCAGATTCCTTTCCACTCTCTAGCCACTGCCCAAGCTAGCAATGGAATAAGTATGCTTCTGCTTCACTCTCCCTCCCATAACCAAAGCTGGTAGAGTACTGGAAACTGTCCGGGTGTGATCCCTCCTACCTACCTTTCCTTATTTCCCACTATAACCAAACCCAGACACTTTGTTCCTCTATCTCCAATCTTCTCACGGAATCTCAACCTCATCTCTCTCAGCATCAGTTCCTTAAACACATCCTCCCTCTGTCCTAGAACTCCTTTTTTAATGGTCTTTGTTAAGTGCTTACTAAGTGCCAGACAATCTACTAAGCAGTGTACTAAACTCCTCCCTGTTCCTTTCTGGCAGACCACCCCTTTAGCCATCTAACTGTACTAAAATCCTATCTCCTCCAAGAAGCTTTTCCAGAGTGAATTCTCATTTCCCCATCCTTTTTGTCTTCTCCTATGCATCATCTATGCACTTAGGTCTGTAGCCCTTCAGCATTTTGATATTCACCTAATCCAACCTCACAGCACTAATATACATATCTGTTCTCTGCTGCTTCCCCTGTCTGTAAAGCATTTTAATGTCTGTCTCTCTGACTGGATTAGAAGATTATTGAGAGATCTACCAACCCATATTGAACTTCTATAGGTGCTTAAAACATTCAGGAAACTTTTTATACTAATATACTTCCTTATATTCATTCATTTATTCAATCATATTTATTTAGCACTTACTGTGTGCAGAGCATTTTACTAAGTGCTTGGGAAGAATCTTCAAAAAAATTACTATTGTAAAATATAGTTCACCACTTAAACACATTTGAAAATCCCTAAGTCTTTTAAATTATGCCTCATACATTTATTTAAAGTTAAAAGAAATTATGGAATCACCATTTATTGACATGATACAGTGATGAGATTCCTTCTTCTGGTGTTTTTGCTCTGCTATGAAGTCTCAAAAGTAGAACTTTGTATTTCTGGATTAGTATAACTTGGTTTATTTTAAGGGGAAAAAAAACCCAACTTCTTTTCCTGAATGCTTTTTTACTATGCTAGGTCAGAAATGTCATCTGAATAATGGAAAGACATTGTGTTGGAAAGTACTGATAAAATGAAAAAAGTTAGAGCAGAGCAATCAAGAATATTTTATACATTTAATTAAGGTGAATATGTAGCAGTGCTATCATTCATAAGTAGCAAAGTATCATCACCTACAGAAAATATATGCTGTCCTTACAGCAGCTCTAAAGAGAATACAATTTTCACTATTTTTCTAACACACTGAATTAATCTATTCATTCATTCAATAGTATTTACTGAGTGCCTCCTAGATGCAGAGCCCTAACCTAGGCCTTTGGGAGAGTACAATAAAAGCAAAAGACATGATTTCTAACCATGAGGCAATTACAGCCCGGGAAAAGTAAATGCTATATATACAATGAAAGCTGGGGAAAAAAATATATCTACAATTACTAATAGCAAGAATAGAGTAAAATAAATGAAGAACATACATTTACATGTTCATAAAATATGTTGAAAAAAATACTTTTTGGGAAAGGGTAATTTTCAGGAGGGCTTTAAAGATGGGGAGTGCTATGGTCTGGAAACTTTGAAGGGAGTTCCATGCAGGACAAAAGGTGTGGATGGGGAGAAGAGAGAGCTGAGTAGGGAAGTTAGCATTTAAGGAGCAAAGAGTTCAAGCTAGGATATAGCAAGTAAAGAGAACTAGATTGCAAATTCCTTAGGTGCAGTGTTTGTGGCTTCTAATTCTTTTTTTTTTTTTTACTTTTCTAAGCACTTAGTACAGGAGCTCAGTCAATAATTATGTTACTTGGTAAGTCTTAAGAAACAGTATGCTATGTAAAATGGAGTACAGGTCTGGGAGTCAGAAGGTCATCAGTTCTAATCCCGGCTCCACCACTTGTCTGCTGGGTGACCTTGGACAATCACTTGACTTCTCTGTGCTTGTTACCTCATCCGTAAAAAAGGGATTGAGACTGTGAAGCCCACGTGGCAACCTGATTTGCTTATATCCACTTCAGCACTTAATACAGTGCCTGGCACACAGTTAGTGCTTAGCAAATACCATGAGCATCATCATCATAATTACTATATGCTAAGCACTGGAGTAGATACAAGTTAGGTTGGACATAGTTCCTGTCCCACATGAGGCTGACAGTAAAAGTAGGAAGGAGTAGGATTCAATTCCCATTTTACAGATGAAGTAACTGAGTCACAAAGAAGCTAATTGACTTGCCCAAAGTCACACAGAAAACATGTGACAAAGCAAGGATTAGAATGCTGGTCCTCTGACTCCCAGGCCCTTGCTCTTTGCCCTTGATAGATTGATTGATTGATAATAAGGGGGAGAAAATATGATAGAAGGCCTTGAAGCTTTTGGTCAGAGATCTCTTCTTTGATGTGGAAAAGTTAAATATCCATTGGAGATTTTTAACCCAGTGGTGTGATTAGTTCACAGTGTCAATTAGATGATCCAGGCATCAGACTGAGGTGTACAATCAAATAAATGTCTACAAAATAAAGCGGTATTAAGGCTGTAACTCTGCAAAGTAACAATTCATAATCTACCAAGTAGCAGTTTCAGCCTACAACTCTTTTCTTCCAAGTTTTCAAGAAAAGATGAAGCAAATGCAAATCACTAAACAAGCAATTTACAGAACTACAAATACAAATGTCCTCAAGCAAGTTATATATGTTTTTCTATAAAGTTTTAGGATTTGTGCCAGCAAGGATCTCACTACAGAGTAAAAAATGCCATCCTACCCTCTGGAGTGGTAAACTTGCTATCATAATTCATCCACCCTCTGTTGGAGCTTAACTGAGCTCCTATTACACTGAAATCTGTATCTTCTCCAGTACTTTTATTGTGATGAGGTTAGCACATTTCCATATTGCAATACAATAACAGAGAGCATGATTTTTTTTTGCATCACTCTAAGGTACTAGAGTCTAAACTAGCCTTTTCATATTGGGATTGGGAATAAAGATTGACAATAGGCATCTATGTATTAGCATTTTAACACTAATTTAACTTGATATAATTCTATTATGTGAAGTTAATAAAAAGATACTAGAAAGTACTAAAAACAATATATGTCCTTTGCCTTTCCTCTTTCATTGTTTCTGCATATGCCTAATAATATATGAATATAGCTATTTGTTCACAAATTCACAAATGCTGAACAATCTTTCATTTCCAACTATGATACCATGCCAGAAAATTACAGAAACACAGTAGGTTTAGGTATGCACTGGGTTCCCTATGACACAACATTATCTCCTGGAGGGTGGGAGAGATGTAACTCTTTCTTCAATTGGACTTCAATGAAGGCCTTATTCTGACAAGGGTTACAAATTCTCTGTTCAAATCACTTTCAATAATGTCATCGACCTGAAGTTTAGTTTGCATATCGTATTACCAAATAATGCAATCAATCCGTATTCCAGTTTTAAAACTTTAACCTGCTGTCAGGAGAATTCAGAATTTTAGATTTTGTGCATATTAGGATGTTCTTATTTGAATTTCTCTTGTCACTGGACCTATTGTCTAGCTACTTCAAATGTGAAAATAATCTTCCCCAAATTATTTGTCATGAAAGAGTGCTTTTTACTCTTTCAGAAAAATCTATTTAAGATATTTGGCCATTTTAACTTGTTGGCTGACAACAAATATCTCATTTTTATGGAGTGTGGGATATTTTCTTTAGAGGTACCATAGTGTATCTATAAAACTAAATGTTCTTCTTTAAACTTCCTACAAATGCCCATAACAAGTCAATCCCTGGGAAAATATATAAGATATTGTATGTGATGAAATAAGGTACAATTTTTCAAATCTAGAGCTTAAAAAAAAGCTGAAGTATAAATGATGGGTTAGAATTGTGAAGAGTTAGAATAGTGCCCTTCAAGAAGCAGGCAGACAGAATAGAAAACTAATGATGGCATTTAAGCACTTACTATGTGGAAATCACTGTTCTAAGAATAATAATAATAATAATGTTGGTATTTGTTAAGCGCTTACTATGTGCCGAGCACTGTTCTAAGCGCTGGGGTAGACATAGGGGAATCAGGTTGTCCCACGTGGGGCTCACAGTCTTAATCCCCATTTTACAGATGAGGGAACTGAGGCACAGAGAAGTTAAGTGACTTGCCCACAGTCACACAGCCGGCAAGTGGCAGAGCTGGGATTCGAACTCATGAGCCCTGACTCCAAAGCCCGTGCTCTTTCCACTGAGCCACGCTGCTTCTCCAATGTGTTGCAAGCATAGCATCTACCTTCAAATGACATTGAAAGATGACTGTCTGTGAATGGCTCAACAATGGTTAGTCTTCATCATTATACTGTAAACTTCTTGAGGACAAGGGCTGCAGCTTCTATCAGCTATGGTTCTCCAAGTGGTCTGTGCATGGATGGAATAGGTGTTCAGTAAAAACAACTGATTCACTGAGTATATATTTGATCTGTATATTGATTGATTCTTCAAATGCTAACGAGTTGTTCCCAACCCATAGCAACTCTATGGAGACACCCCTCTCCAGAATGTGCCATCTTCTGTCACAAAGTCATTCTGGTATGTGAATCCACAGAGTTTTCTTGGTAAGGTTATAGAAGTTATTTACCACTGCCTTCTTTCACACAATAAAAACTTGAATCTCTGCCCTTGTCTTTGATCGACGTTTTGATCACTTGATCATCCGCCTTTGTCTCTTTCCTATGCCTCTGCTTCCCAGACAGGTGAATCAACTTTGTCTGACACTTCGGCTTAGACCTTTCCATTAAGGATAACCCTATGGCATAGCTCTACGCTTCATCAAGGTATGCAAGCTCTCTGGCCACAATAAGGTGCCGATTTGAAGGAGAGATTGATTATATCCCTGTAATTTATTTATTTATATTAATGTCAGTCTGCCCCTCTAGACTATAAACTCACTGAGGGAAGGGAATGTGTCTGTTTATTGTTATACTGTATTCTCCCCAGTGCTTAGTACAGTGCTCTGCACAAATTAAGAACTCAGTAATTACAACTGACTGATTGACTGTCTGAATGGTACATTTAGAGCCAGGCTGTTGTACCTGCTTTTTTGTGTAGCATTTTCTCAGTGAAAGTAACCCTTCTTCTGTTTACTGCCAGTCTGGATGCTCTGACTTCAGCAGTGATGGCTCAAGAATTCACAGCTATGTTATATTATATGCCATCATTATTCTTCACTAAATCTTTAAATAGTTTCTTCTGTTTTCCCAGTTCATGTCTGCTCCCTTCAGTTCACTTTTGAAGCTATTTGGGTTTCCTGATATCATCCATTCTTCTCAGATGTTTCGCCCAGAGAAGCAGTATGGCCTAGTGGTTAGAGCATGAGCCTGGAAGTCAGAAGGACCTTGATTCTAATCCCATCTCTGCCATCTGTCTGTTCTGTCACCATGGGTTAGTCACTTCATTCCTCTGTGCCTCAGTTATCTCATCAATAAAATGGGACTTAAGAATAGGAGCTCTGTGTGGAACAGGGACTGTGTTCAACCTGATCAGCATATATATACCCTAGTATTTAGAACTGTGCCTGGCATATACTGAGCACTTAACAAATACTATAAAAGCAACAGTAACTAACAAAAAAGGGTGTGGCTCTGACTATTGCTTCAATACTCAGGTGCAGGCTTTATGGCTCCATCCCAAGGCCATTGTTGGTAATCTTGTCCTGCAGATTTGAGAAGCGCCATATGCATGAAAATGGGTTCATTAGGAAGGACGGGTAATTTATTTAGAGATATAAAACACAATTCTTACCATCAAACATACTTGCAGTGCAATTCTGGATACTGTAAGAATTCTCCAGAGCCTAGTATAGTCAACATTCGAAGATAACGTTTTATTCAAATTTCAGATGTGTTATTTTTTCTCAAGTGAAAAGCATTTTGTTACTTTCAACAATGGCTATTCCAAAAAAAAAATATGAATTCCAAGCCGTGCAGTGAATTTAGTCATTTTACATGCTATTTGAAGGAGCCTAGGAGTTATAACCTATCTGAAAGGCTTCTTTCTTCTTGTTTTGTTCTAATGATTACCAGGAGAATTTAAAGGGCTGTCAAACAGGTGCTAAGAGCAACCGAGCCTTGAAGCTGTCACACTCTTACTTCAAAGGTGGTTGTTTATTTGTCCCTAAGGCCATTTCTGATCATTGGATAATCACCTGCAGAAATCCTTGTCATATTGAAGCCACATGTTACCTCTGTAAAAGCTGACAACTAGTTTAGAAATATGGTCACATCAAGCAAATAGATGTCTCCAACAGAGCAGTCACTGGACCCCAAGTGCAGGCATATGTTATTCCAGAGAGTTATTGCTTAAATTCAGGTTTCAAAACTTATTTTCTCCTAGGCCAACCCTCCTGATGGGAAATCATGGGAGTCCATTAATAAGTAAGGACTTATGCCCACTCATAATTCCGACTTCTTGACGTAGACAAACTCCAGCAAATTTAGTGCTCTCTCTTAAAGCTCACTAAGCATTACAGAAAATGATCAGGTTGCAGAGACCTGATGATGACCATGATGACAGAATGACTCCCTAAAATGACCTCCTCTCTTCACATGAACCCCATTGCTCTCCACATTTCTTTTTCAGTTCCTCTAGTCTCCCAATTTTCACTTTGGTCCCTAAATTATCTGCTTTGGTAATCTCCCTACACAAAACAAGGGAGAAATTCAGTATTTGATTCAATAGTATTTATTGAACACTTACTCTGTGCAGAGCACTGTTCCTTCTCATCCACTACCCACATCAGACCACAGCTCACTACTTTTGGGTTTTGGTAGGTGATGGGAGAGTTCAACATCAGGAACAGTGAGGATGTCTGCTGGGGCTATACCATCAGTGTTGAAGGTTTTTGACCAAATATCACTTGGGTTTGTCACATGGTGAGCAAGTTCAGTAGGAATCCTAAAATTATCTGGTTATTGTCCACAATGAAGGCTGCAGTGGTTCCCAAGATAGCTATCCTGGCAACTGGCTGCTGGTCTTCAGCACTTCATTCACTTGTACTATGTTGCAGTCATTTTGGCTGGAAAATTCTTGCTTGCAGTTTGTAATACCTGCAGTACCCCTGCTTTCCCACTTGATTGGTGAACCTGCTCCCTATATAGGTTCATGACTCAGAGGGAACTTCTTACCCTCTCAAATCCCCCAAACCTCGTATCTGCCCATTTTCAAAGCTCTTCTTAGGTCATATCTCCTCCGGGAAGTTTTCCAAAAATGATTTCCCTTCCCCACATGCTATAAGCACCAACTACCCCTTCAGCACTTCTACATCAACCCTTATGTACTCACAAGAACCCAAACTATGTCTGCACTTATTATCTTCCCCTGCTATTTAAACAGCATTTTCTTCCTTTTATCTGTAAGTGATTTCAGGGTTGTGTTCTATATTGCAAGAGTTTTGAGAACAAAAATCGTGCCTACTAACTAGATTGTGCCCTCCCAAATGATCTGACAGTTCAGGTACTCACTAAATACACTGATTAAGCTATTTCATTGAGAGATTTTGAGAATTCATTATCTTAATAATCAATTCCTTTATTTGCATCCTTGGTACCAAAGTTTTTGAACTTAATCCAGAAGACTCTATTATCATCTTCTTCCTCCTAAGCAGCATCACTCCATCAACAATCATTACCCATGATTTCCAAATCATAGAGTATCTCCCTTTCTCCCCCTTTCCCTCCCACTTTCTTTTGTGGAAAGGTAACAGAAGTTGTGGGGTTTGTGAGACTTTTCACTAGATTTATAGGATGAACAACTGGAGAATCTCTGCCAGCTGGACTGGGCTGTCTCCAAAACGTTTATTGAAAGGTTCTGGTATATTTAAGCATATTACATTTGAAATAGAAGGAAGAGAACTGTTTGAATTGAGTCAGAATGGAGAGGAGTCTGGTTTGCCTCTACTAACATACACTGACACCAGTAGGCTGAGATTTTTCCACATTCTGGGTGTCCCTTCCTTTTGGTTCGCCATTTTGGTAGTGTTTTCTGAAGCAGTGCTCTGCTTTTGATAGGTTTATTTCTGGGGTCCAGGAACACAGATATTGCCAGGGTGAGAGCAGTTGCATCAATTTGACATTAATGATTCATAAAGAAGAAACCAAGAAGACAAAAAACTATTTTTATATACCATATGATGATTCTATTATTTCTAAGGTTTGGAGGAATATTGCAGTGAGAATGGAATTGGTTTCAAGACCTTACAGAATTAGATTTAGCTGCAGTTTCCTGTGGAGGAAACAGAAGCAATTACTCAGGATGTATGGTCTTCTGCTGCTCATTTCTGGTTAGTGACAACAATGGCAGCATGACATGTGCCATGTCTAAACCTAGTGTTGGAACAAATAAAATTAAATTTATAATATTTGATTTAAGAAATAATGCTCAACAGGGTTTCTATTGCCTAAAAATTGTGACATCCAAAATTTTAAGCTTGCTGTGGGCAGGAAATGTATCTACCAACAGTGTTGTATTGTACTCTCCCAATCTCTTAGTTACAGTGTTCTGCACACAGTAAGCACTCATTCAGTACCATTGATGATCTAGAGATATTTGAAGATATGACTATTGTATCTGAAATCTTCTGTGGCTCTATGGGATAATTTGAGCAGAAGTAGGAAGGTTTTCACTATTAATAATAATGTTGGTATTTGTTAAGCGCTTACTATGTGCAGAGCACTGTTCTAAGCGCTGGGATAGACACAGGGTAATCAAGTTGTCCCACATGACGCTCACAGTCTTAATCCCCATTTTACAGATGAGGTCACTGAGGCACAGAGAAGTTAAGTGACTTGCCCACAGTCACACAGCTGACAAGCAGCGGAGCCGGGATTTGAACACATGACCTCTGACTCTTAAGCCCATGCTCTTTCCACTGAGCCACGCTTTTTCTCTAAAGAATAGCATTAGGAAAGATTCCTAAAATTCACTCTTAATCAACAGTATTGATTGAAAACCTAATGTGACAGAGCACTATATAAAATATAACAACATACAACAGGAAAAAAAAGATGAGGGTCTGCAATCTAATCATCTTTAAAATAAGAATAGCTGAGAACATTATTAGATGATTGAAATTTAAACTTGCTGAGGTTTCATTTTTTCTAAACTCAACCTGGGAATTTGCACACCGAGCAGTCACATTACCAGCAGCCTTAGATATTAAATGAACCCACCTAATTGGAGTCCTGAAAATTTTCAATTTGTTAGTATTTAACTCCGACAAATGAAAGGCTTCTGGGAAACCTTTGATGTTCATAGTCTTCCAATTTAGACACTGCTTTACAATCCTGCCCTCTTCTGATTAGTTCCTCCAGCCAGGTTCTGATTGTTGGACAAATCTACCACTATGCCTAGGCCATCTCTGCAGATCTTCCCCTTGAGTTCTCTAGGACAGAACCTGGGAGAGTAGGAACAGAGGGCATTCAGTGCCTTGCCTGTATTTTGATTTCACATGACAGTCTCTGCTGTTTCCCTGGTCTTCTAACAATCTCATGCTCTTTTGTAACAAAAGTTAAATCTTTGGTAAAAGCAATATAAGAAATGATGGGAGGGTATGTGAGGGAGCAGTTTGGATCCCACCACTGGAATTTGGGGGAAAAAAGGTGTTTTTTTCCCTTTTACAATTCTGGTGAGGTTTTAATACCTCTAGAAGTCCAATAACAAACTGCAAACAAGTGAAAGGGAAGGCAAAACACATTATTTTGTCCTCCAGGTTTTTTCCTGCTACCCCACATCCTTTTTCTATGCCTGGAGGTAGGTTGGTGGAGGGGAGAGAGGTGTGCAGACCCAGCCCCGGCTTCTGGAAAACTGGGGGTAAAATGGGTGGGCTCTGGTGAGGTAAGGAGTCTTCACCCAGAGGGAAGTGGAGGTGGGAGCATTAGAAGAAACTTCTGGCAGCATTTCTCCTGTTTATCATTGATTTTCTGCATAAAACCCTGAACAGGATACTGATCTACCTTGCCTTTCCCCACCCCACCCTCTCTTCAGTAGCAATGCTGAAACCAAGCCTTAATACATTTAAGAAAAGGAATAGTCACTTTGATAAGCCTTCTTTAAAACTATCAATATTTGGGGAATTCTGTAAACATAAGGACTGCTATCTTAAAAATCGGATTTGCTTCATATTATCAGTTTCAGATGTACTGCAACAGCTAGGGAAAATGTAGTCTTGACTCTAAGAAGCTTACATATACATGACAATATCATGTTATTAAGCCAAATAGGATACTCAAACCAGGTACCTCACCAGGATTGAATTATAAAGAGATTATATTCCAGTAAGAACAGGGGGAAAAGGATTCTCAAAATGTGGAAAGAGTAATTTTGATCTATTAGTTGAGAAGTTTCAGGACTACTTAAGAAACACTTAAGAGATTTGAATTTTAGTTAAGATATGAGGTATAAGATGGAATTTTGCAGTCCATTTCACAGCATACAAGAATTGGCATCCTTCAAGATTGAAGATGAGGATATTGACAGTGAGCTTTTATCAGTGTGTGTGTAGATATGTGTGATAAAGCTGGTGCATGAGTGACAATCGTTTCTGCATTGCATGTAAGAATACTGTCCCATTCTGCACCTTTTATTTGTTACCCACTGTGCTCGACACAATTTTTAAATTGTACTCTCTAATTGCGGTTATCTTATCAAACACTTAACTCTATATCTGTTGCAAGTTGTGTCCACCTGATCATCTTGAATCTACCCCTGAATTAAGTTTAGTGCTTAGTGTTAAAGGCTTAACAAATACAATTTTAAAAAGTTGGCCTGTCTTCTATGGCTGTCTAACAGTTCTAGAGAATTAAAGTAAAAAACTAAAATTATGGAACTCCAGGTTATTCCCTCTATCATAGATAAAGAGGCGATTGGAATAAAAATTGTGAGCATAGAGAAAAAAACTATGAAAAGTGAGTGAACTGGATTTAAGTAAAGTCCATTAAAATATGTCAAGCAGCTGAAGACAGTTCATTTCATATGTAATTGAAGAGAAGCAATAATAGACAAGTTATATTCCAGAGAATATAATTTAGTTCAGATGGATCAAATAAGATACAGTAATAAAACAAGAATGGAAATGATATTAAATCACCAAAAATCCTGTAAAGTTGTCAACCTCAAGGATACCCAATATTTGGAAAAATATCTTATTGTTGCAGAGGATTTTGAACTGCTTTTTTTAGAATCAACCAAGCAGTATGACTAACCTAAAGAATACTGTGATTGTGTTCCAGTTTGGTTTGCAGTATTTAGAAATGGGTTTGTTTTGGCAGTGATAGAGAGATGGAAATGCTACGGTAATAGCAATAAGCATCTGGATATTTACTGAGGGCCCTTGCCTTTCCCTTATTCTCACCTTTCTTGTCTCTGTATCTGTGGGTTCCATGATGACTTAGGGTAGTTTGTCCTATGAAACATTAATGAAGCTTAATCATTCGAGATGATCCTATTTAGTAGCACTTTACAGAGTCACCCATCCTCGTCTCTGCAAACTTTATACTACAAAATCACTGGACTTTCTCAGCATGGGTCTGGCCAGCTCCAGGAAAGAGAGACGTGGGACTTTGGGCTGACCATCCCAGGTCCCAGGCAGAGAATGGTCTCATCACTCTGTCTTCCAATGCAGTCCCATCTGAAGCTCAAGCAGGGTTTGTGGAGACCAGCGTTTGTGAGACAGGCTGGGACCCAGGAGACAGGAGGAAGAGTTTCACTTTGTAGACAAGATGGAGGTGGAGAAATGGGGAGTGGTGTCAGAAAGGCAGAAAAGATAATTAACTTAAATTATGCTCTTATCATGTTTTTAAATATCTGGGGAAAAAATCAGGAAGGCATCTGCTTTGGATTCTGTCTTTCACCCCTTGCTGAAGCATGAGTCAGTCAACCATTATTTTGGGCAGAAATCTGCCCTGGCACTGGGGAATGGACTACAAACCCTAACATCCTGCTTAAACAGTATTAAAGAAGTTCATTAATTTTATCTGTCCATTTTTTTTTGACCATCTGCTATCATGAGAAGCAGCATGGCTTAGTGGAAAGAGCATGTGCTTGGGAGTCAGAAGTTGTGGGTTCTAATCCTGGCTCTGCCACTTGTCTGCTGTGTGACCTTGGGTAAGTCACTTAACTTCTCTGTGCCTCAGTTCTCTCATCTGGAAAATGGAGATTAAGACTGAGCCCCACGTGGGACAACCTGATTACCTTCTATCTACCCCAGCGTTTAGAACAGTGCTTGACACATAGTAAATGCTTAATAAATCCTTATTTATTATTATATTATATATTATATATATTATTATAATAAATTATTATTATGCCTTATCTTTCTATATTTTAAGCCAACTCTGATCTCTATAAATAGGGTTATTCCTTTTATACATTTGATTTTCACCCCATCTTCAGCACTTCTGCACGTATCTGTAATTTATTTTAATATCTATCTCCCCCTCTAGAAACACTGCTGGTGGGCGGGAAATGGATCTGCCATCTTTGTTGCATTGTATCATTGTATCCATTCGCATTTCCCAAGCAAGCCCTTAGTACAGTACTCTGATCACAGTAAGAACTCACAAAATATCATTGACTGATATGAAACTCAGTGACTGTTTTATTAATTGTTTTCTTTTCATGAGGTAACTGAGGACCAAGACATGAAGTGCCTTGCTCCTTGTTTCTCTCTTACTACACCCCAGATAGCAATCCCACTTCCATCCTCATCCCCACCCACCATACTTTCTGAAGCATTTAGTGAAGTGCTCTGCATTCAATAAATGCCTACTAAATATCATTGATTTATTGATGGATCTGAGTGGTCCTAAAACTTTCATGAGGCAGCTGGAGAGAATTGAAGCAGGTTGGGTGGAGATAGAGAGTAAAAAGCCTTTTCCCACAGTTGTGCATCAGAGTCCCCAACCCTAAGAGAACAATGTAATTTCCATGATTGTGATGGACCTTCCCTGCCTTTCCAGAACTCTGATTCAACTGCTAATTGTTAACAGATACACCTTTATTTGCAACCAGGAAGTTCTCAAAAAAAATTAAAAATGACTTCTAAAAATGACTTCTAAAAAATTTACACATACACCATTGCTTCCAAATTACCAAATCACCTGCTAGTGGCTGTGTTTCTCTGTATAGCTGGTGGTGGGAAAACCTAAAAACCTTATAGCTGGTGAGAAGATACCATAAGCAACGAAACAGCATCCAACACCATTCAGTTTTATATAATAAAATATATCTGAAGTACTTACCACTACCTCAATTATTCCTAGATGTTGTAAAGCTTCAGGTCCCACCACCTCTCCCTACCACATATACACATGCAATTCTGTAGATGCCAGAGTTGGCTTAAAATGTAAATCATACTAATTAATTTCCAAATACTTGAAATTTCAGTTGAGATGATTAACTGACTTATCTTGCCACTGGAGTTAGTGAGACTGTAAATTTTCAAGGAGGCAGAGAGTGGATGGTGCGCTGGCCGTAGGGACTGTGTCATAAAACTGAAGGGAGGGAGAGGTGGCACCATGGAGGAGAGTAATTGAACCTCATGCCTCAATTGGTAGACTTGATAGGATGTCCAGAAACCTTGGAAGTCAACAAAACAATTTTCCTACAAATCACAACTCTGACAAAGCACTGTATCAATCTTATTCCTATTTAGAATTTGCTCCAATAAGCAATATATTTGATTATTTTTGGCATCAACTTTTCTGGAGAAAGCCTTCACATTCCCTCTATTCTATAAGCTTTTCTCCTCTGGAGGTAGAATCTTTTATTTTACTGTGCCTTGGTTGCCCTGGTTACTACCTCTTGTTGTCTGTCTAGTTGCCTCTTTGCAAATTTTCTCTCTGTTTCCTCATTCTATATTCTTCTTCCCTCCAACAGGGTGACTTGTCTTGAAGTAGATGTTCCAAAAGTAGTTCAGCACCAAGAGTGAGAAATGAAACCAGCACCATGCACAGCAGGTAGCAGATGTGATAGCACAGCAAGGGATAACTTTTATGATTTTAAAAGGATTGCTGGTCACTAATTGGTCTTACCGGCCACATGAACGAATAAGATTTAATCAGTGGTACTATCATGTTTGAACATGTTTGAACTAACATGTCAGGAATGTATAGTTTCTTTCAGCAGTGGGATATCATAAAAACAAAAAGCAGCATAAACACAGTTCTAAATGACTTACACTTAATTAAATCAGGGAAAAAATAGTGCCCACAAATAAAAATTAGTTTTTACTAAAATGTTTTAAATCACAGTAGCACAAGAAAAGTAATGACCAGGTGAAATCACTGAGTAAAGAAACATAATCTTTAGAGGGTTTCTCTGTTAATGGAGATAAGTAAATATTAATAAATATTTCAAAGTTTAGGAGAGTTTTGTCTTATGCTGTCGAGTCGTCTCTAACCCATAATGACACTCTGGACATATACCTTCCAAAACGCCCCAGCTCCATCTGCAATTGTTCTGATAGTATATCCATAGAGTTTTCTTGGTCAAAATATGGAAGTGGTTTACCATTGCCTCCTTCCGTGCAGTAAACTTGACTCTCCACCCTCAACTCTTTTCTTGCTGCTGCTGCCCAGCACAGGGGAGTCTTGATTTGCAACAGATTGCCTTCCACTCATTAGCCAATGTCCAAGGTAATAATGAAATGGGCATGCCTCTGCTTGAGTCTCCCTCCTGAAGTTGAAACTGGTAGAGTGCTGGAAACTCTCCAGGTGTGACCCTGAGAGGGCTTAGGAGAGTACTCAAGTAGAAATATGAATCAAAGTGGAGACCAGTCATTCTTCAGGCTCTAACCACATTGGTCATTTCATTTAAGGTGTGAGTGAAACCAATGCTTTCACAACATGCACTAGAATTCCAGTTCAACTTCAGACACTAGTGAGGACCATCTAACAAAATCTTTGCCACATGTTACATCCAAAAGAAGTGAATAGAATTCATCCAGTCTCTAAGAAGCAGTGTGGCTTAGTGGAAAGAGCACAGGCTTGGGAGTCAGAGGTTGTGAGTTCTAAGCTCTGTTCTGCCACTTCTCTGCTGTGTGACCTTGGTCAAGTCACTAAATTTCTCTGTGCCTCAGTTTCCTCATCTGTAAAATGGGGATTAAGACTGTGAGCCCCACGTGGGACAACCTAATCACCTTGTATCTACTCCAGTGCTTAGAACAGAGCTGGGCACAAATTACTCAACAAATACCATCATTATTATCATTACTGTTATTATTATTATGTTGTGTTTGAAGGCTAAAGGGTTATTTAGTAACATTTAGTAGACTTGGACTATGAAAGCTTCTAAAATAGTGTGTAAAACCTGAGTAGTGTGCCAAAAAAGAAAACATCATTCACTTGTATTTACCAAGCACCTACTCTATTTAGAGCTCTGTGCTAAACACTTAGGAGAATGTAACAGCAAATAAAATGGTCCTTCCCTCAAGAAGCTCTTAATCAAATGAGGAGACAGGCACTTACACAGTACTTACAAATAATGGTGCAGGAAGAAGAATAAGATTGAATGGTATTTACCTCAGCACTTAGCACAGTGCCTGGCACATAACACAAAATAAAAAATTAGTGACTATATGAATAATATGGGGTATACGCATAAGTGTCGGGGATGCTGATAAATTGACACAATTTGAGAGGTTAGCAACTGATTGGAGAAGTCTTCCTTGAGGAAGTAAGAAAGAGTTTCATTTAAATGCAAACGTGTGAAAAAGCAATTAGAGGCTCAGGTTAACAGTTTGCAAATTTCAGAGAAGTGAAGAAAGATGTGGGAGAATTGATCAGATAAGAAATAAGGATGTAGCTGGGGATGAGTCAGTGATAAGGATTTTCTGATCGACAGAGGGGAAAATAGGTAGCCTTTGGAAAGCTTTGAGGATCAAAGAAATATTGGCCAAGTGGCATTTTAGTATGATAATCCAGGTTTCAGAGTGTACTAGAGGGAAGCAGAGAGGCTGGAGGTGTAAGATTAGTGAGGATGCCAAAAATCATGGCCTAGTGAAAAAACATGAGTTTGAAGGACCTGGGGTTTTGCCAAATGCTTGCAGTGTGACCTTGGGCAAGACCTTGGGCAATTTATCTGTGCCTCAGTTCTCCTGTTTTCCTCTCTTCTAACTAGATTGGGAGCCCCATGCAGGACAGAGATTGTGACCAAACTACTTGAATCTATCCTGACACTTAGAACAGTGTTTGACCCACAGTAAGCACTTAACCCACACCATAAAATAAAAGCGAGGTGGAGTTTACAGTCTAAAGACACTGTATTAAGTATTGGGTTAGATAAAAAATAGGGTGGACACAATCCCTATCTGACATTAGGTTTAATCCAAATTTTACAGATGAGGAAACTAAGGCACAGAAAAGAGATATCCCAAAGTCTCACAATATCACAGTGTGGAAGATTAGATCTCAGGTCCTCTGACATCCAGATGTACGCTTTTTTCACTAGGCCATGTTGCTTCTAATGTCTGGAAAAGGGCCAAGGTGGAGTCAAGTGGTGGCCTCACCCACCCTAGGCTTTCAATGACCTCACCAGGTAATTATAATGATGATAATAATAATAGTTGCAGTATTTTATAAGCATTTACTATGTGCCAGACACGGTACTAAGCACTGGAGTGAATACCAGCAAACTGGGTTGGACACAGACCTTGTCCCATGTGAGGCTCAAAATCTCAATTTCCATTTTATAGATGAGGTAACTGAGGCCCAGAGAACTGAAGTGACTTGCCCAAGGTCACACAGCAAACAAGTGGCAGAGCTGGGATTAGATTCCATGTCCTTCTGACTTCCAGGATCCTGCTCTATCCACTGTGCCATGCAGAACAAACTACAATAGTTTTCATCCCATCCCCGCTTATGCAGTGCCTGTGGGATGATCCATCCCTTTGCTGATGCATAGTTTCCCTTCTACCCCTCCCAACCATACACAGGCACTGGGGGAGGGAGCAAGAGTGGCTTCCATGATGGCCACTACATGCTCTAATCATGATCCCTAAGAAGGTTGGAGAGAGGATTTACTCCCTTTCTCGGACACACAAACCAGGTAGTTCGGCGGCAGCCGAAGTAAGCAGTGGTGACAAACAATGCAGGAGGAAGAGAAGGAGGTGGAGGTTGAGTGACACCTGCTTCATGCAGAAAAAATTGTTGGGAGCCGGCAGCAGCAGTGGGGATTAATTATTCAGTCCCTTTTTTCCCCTCCATTTTGAGGACTGCTTCTCTCCTTCCCCCAACCATTTACAACTGTAGCTGCTTTGTTGTCTTTTACCTTCACATGTATCTCCCTGAAATTGATCCCACCAGATGCGTGTCCTTCCACGACTTCTTTCCTCTGCCCCCATATTGTTTAGGGACTCTCCTCTCAACACAGTCTGCGTTCACACTGAGAGCCTGGTTTTCCATTCCCTGAGTTTTAAAAATGGCTTGTTGGCCATTTTTATATTAATAGAGTTGATATTAGTATTAATATTAACATTAATAGAGTTAACTAAACAATGATGCTGAAACTATGAGATGCTCACAAATATGAGTTATACCATACCAATAAAGACAATATTAGTTGTCACTAGACCATTCAGGATGCAACTCCATTGTAAATGAAGATGTACAGCAGGGGTGTATGATTACAGAATTTGGTGTGGCATAAGAGTGGGAATTCTTTTGTGGCTTTTAAGGGTTAAAAGCTCCAAACAGCAAGAAATTCTTATTCTGGTTTAGGTCCCACAGATTTTCAGTGTAGGCTATAGGCACCTAGGCTTCTTGTCTGGCCCCCATTTCATTTTCAAATTGAAGTATTTCTAAATTAATACAATGATCAGACATACTGTATACTGTATTTTATGAAATGAAACCACTAGTATAATAATGTTTAATGACAACAAACTTTCACTTTTGGTATTGACTTTGAAAAAGTTTCAGAGAAAATTGTGTCCTTCTTTCAGTAATGAACTCTTGACACAATAGCGTAATTCAAATTTAGTTTTGAAAATCTCCTAATTTCACTTCACCTTTAGCAGCTTTAAATTTCATGTGACATCAATGTTCATTTTGCTTTACAAGGGGAAATGGAATTATTTAATGAAATGGACAGGGTTTTTTGACAGATAGTTACATCATTAATTGCACCAAGAAGATTTTAGAGTCAACTAAATTTGATTCTGAGCAGTTAACTTGATCCTTCCAGCTATATTCAGCACAGCTTCATTTTTTAGCGTTTCATTTGTTGAAAGTAACTCAATTTTAAGTTCTCTTACAGAAAAAAGACTTTATTGCAATAAAGTCACCTGAACACTCAGCTAAGAATATTTTTCACTAAAAATAATCAGTGTTACTTGATAATTGAGTTTATATTTTACCTATATGTGCAAAGGCTGAAATTTATATGCTGATTTGCCCTTCAATTGGTATGGCTTGGAAAAGATGAAAGTTTAAATAAGAAAAAACCCTCAATCAATCATTCAATTACATATATTGAGTGCTTACTATGTGCAAAGCATGGTATTAAGGGCTTGGGAGAGTGCAGGGCAACAGAATTAGCAGACATGTTCCCTGCCCATAATGACCTAACAGTGTAGAGGAGAAGACAGACATTAATTTGAATAAAGAAATAATTTATAATATATAATTTAAAGATATGTGCTAAATACTATGGGGTTGGGGATGGGGTGAATTTCAAATCTCCAAAGGTCACAAGTCAAAATGCACAGATGTTGCAGAAAGGAGAGTGAGTGGGAGAGAAAAGCAGGCTTGGAGAAGATGTGACTTAATGCTTTCAAGAAATTGGCATGTGTCATAAGAAGCCTGAATAATTATGTAAAATTAAGTTAGGCTGAACTTAATTCCATTTGGGGTCAAATATTCAGAAGTAGTGTGGCTCAGTGGAAAGAGCCCGGACTTGGGAGTCAAGGGTCATGGATTCGAATCCCGGCTCTGCCACTTGTCAGCTGTGTGACTGTGGGCAAGTCACTTAACTTCTCTGTGCCTCCGTTACCTTATCGGTAAAATGAGGATTAAGACTGTGAGCCCCATGTGGTACAACCTGATTTCCCTGTATCTACCCAGCGCTTAGAACAGTGCTTGGCACACAGTAAGTGCTTAACAATTATTAATAAAAATATAATAATGACTTAAAATATATTACAAAATATATAATGTAATATAATAATAGCAATATAATAATTGTTATAACAATAGTGCAAAAAAAGATATATTGATTCATCATCCTTTCCAGTTAGATCCACTCATATGTCTTTGTCTAGGACTCCCTGTCAGTATCGTCTTTTTCACATATGAATTTCAGGAGAGGAGAGATAAATAGAAAGAGAAATCATTTTACAATCATTAGAAAGCGACATCATTTTACACAATTTCCCATGACAAATAATGATCAAACTAATAGATTCTACTTTAAGATTATACTTACTACTGCACATACTTCTGAAATACATTTCTTTTCAACTATAAACTAGTAGTAATTATTTATAATTTAGAATTTAAAGTATGTAAATATCTCACGTTTTCCAAGCAGTGTTCAATTTATGAATTTCAGGTTCTATTCAGATTCTGATGGTGAGATTTCCAAGCAGTAAATGAGGCACATTTGACAGTTGCAGTTAAGTGGGCAGGACACTAGGATACCATGGGAAAGTAGCATGGTGAAGTCAGAAGATCCCTGCTCTGCCACTTGTCTGCTGGGTGGCCTTAGGCAAATCACTTAACTTCCCTGTGCCTCAGTTACCTCATTTGTAAAATGGTGATTAAGACCCATGTGAGGCATGGACTCTGTCCAACCTGATTGCTTGTATCCACCCCAGTGCTTAGTACAGTGCCTGGTGCATAATAAGGGCTTAACAAATGCCACAATCATCATTAATTATTATTTAGGGTACTGAAACACTAATTTGACAAAACAATTTATTGGTGCCTTTGAAGAGTTTATGCAGCTGCCAAAGCAATTTGAACTACTCTTAGACATTGGGGAAATATAGTTCAATATTTTTATTCTTCCTTAAAATAGAAAACTAGTTCCAGGTCTTGACAATTTAAAGTCCATATTGGATTTTTAATTTATTTTACCCATTTTTTAAGGATTTGCTTGGAAAATTGATAGTTTAGATGATATCTAAAAAGCCAACCCATATTACATTAATTTTAGTCTTACTGGCAGTGAGTCATAATATATGTAATCTAGGAATAGAAGATGAATATATAAAATATAAATTAAAGGACAATAAAAACAAATAGATATGAAATTTACAAGAATAAGTGAAATGATTAAGACTAGCAAAGGGCTTACCTCATTATGAAACAGAAGATAAATTCGAGCACTTTACTTCATTATTTTGATGTCCCTGAGGAAAACTAAACTTAATACTCTGTGCTTTTCCGTTGTGTATTAACCTCCAAATACAATCGATTTATAAAGTTACCAAAAATATGCTTATTTTCACTGACACTCTATTTTAACAATTGTAATAGAACCTGCACTTGTACTTTCTGGCACAGAACATTCACTGGGTCTACAGGAACTCTCTTGGGTTTGCAATTGATGATTTAGTTACTATGAAGAGCAAGTATATTTGGTTAGAACTATCAATTTATGAGTAAGGTCATCTTTGGTCTTGTTTGACTATAGGCCTCTTGAGCAGATCGAAAGCATTTTAGTGAGTGGCAGAATGAAATATTTTCTCAAAAAACCCTTCTGTATTTTGTTGGGTTTTTTTAAGATGAAACATCATTTAGGAAATTAGTTCACTTCTGTATGTGTTCATTTCAGAGATGGGTCAAACAATTAGTCTAATGAAACTAAAAGTTCCAAATGATTTTTATAAATATTGACCTTGTTCCATTTTTAATTGGACTCTATTTTACCTCAGATCACTTTGGTAAAAGTTGCAACTATTAAAAAATTTTAATTTAAGCCCAGTGTCAGGAGATTCCTAATCCAATTTCTGTCATATAATAATTATACAGTTCATCTCTTCGAGTAATACGGGATTTCTCTCCTTATGGTCCAGTCTTCATTCATGTTTCTTAAATGCACGAATGCAGTCTGATTGGAAATGTAAATAATGTCAAGTATTTGGTTTTTATCAAAAGATGAAAGGAATGAATCTGTGAAAAGTGCTGCATTTTAACTCCAATGAGATTTCTGTCCTTGTCCTCTGTGAGTTTACAATCTAAAAGCAAATCACAGCAAGTCAGTCACAGAATAAGTTCAAAAATTGAAGACAAGGAAGCTGCCATCCAGTTCTCCTGCCTAAAGCCTCTCTTCCTCAGGAAATTCCTAACCCCTTGTAAATAGGTTCTAGATGTTTTGTAATAGGAAAAGATAAACCAAATTCTAAAAGAGAAGCAGTGTGGTCTAGTGGCAAGAGCATGGGCTTGGGAATCAGAGGACATGGTTTCTAATCCCAGCTCTCCCACTCGTCTGCTGTATGACCTTGGAAAAGCCACTTAACTTCTCTGTGTCTGTAACCTCATCTGTAAAATGGGGTTAAGACTGTGAGCCTCATATGGGACAATCTGATTAACTTGTATCTACCCCAGTGCTTAGAACCGTGCTTGGCACATAAGCATTTTAAAAATAACATTACTATTATTATTAATAAACAGTTTGACATTTTCTCAGTATTATTTCATAGTAGCAAAGGAAGAATCATCCATTTCAGTAATCTGATAGCTGTCCCCCTTTTGAGATCTGGCCAAGTGATTACTAATGTAGTTTGTGGTAGTGAGCTACGCTGCCTGCTACTCAACTGATGAACATATCATTTGCAATATCTTCCCTTTAATTTTCAAACAAACCTCTCACATTTCCTCTCAGCATGCAGAATGAAGATTTGAACATTTGAACAATATAGTTCGGCTAGATAAATTCAGGTCTTGTTGGGGTTCAATCCCAGCACTCAGGAGCCATACTGGAGCTTTAGCATCTTTGGGCAAATCCTGGGCATCTATAGGATTTATGTCAGAACATCATTCTCAGCGGAGCACTATGTACCAATACATGGTAGGTTGGTATTTTGCTATTATTTCAATTCCATGACAAGTGAGAGGCTTTCAGGAAATCTTTGTTTTTAAGGCTCTTCCAACTGAATCCATCTATGGTCTGCCACTCTCCACATCTTCTGCTGATTGGTTCCCTCAGGAAGGATGACTGGTGGGCTGATCTGCATGTTGAGGGCGTGCCATGATTTGACTGGTGGGAACATCTGCCAACTGAGTCCCTGTACCACTGATGCAATCTCCTCTGATTCTGAACACAAGAGGGTGGGTATGGTGGATAAGCCACACCAACTACATGTAGTTCTCATGGCAGCAAACTTTCTGATTCCCAGATTTTCTGATTATCATGCACTTTCCATAGCAAAAGCAGAAACTGCTGGATGAGAGAATAAAGAGGGGCAGGAAGTCTGTTTGTGATCTCTGGTATCCAAGCTAAAACATGCTCATTCAGGACCATCTGGACTCCTCAAACAACACCCACTTTGTTTCCCAGACTTCCTGACTACCAACCTTATGACATTGCCATAGCCAAAGCAGAAAATGTGGAAAGCGTTGCATGGGGATGGGGAGAACAATTTGCACTGGACCAGGAAGAAATCTGAAATGGTTTATATTCACACCCTTGAACCCTGCCTCTGGGTTCTGTCCCCAGTTCTGCCAGGGTGGAGAGGGAAGAGGGAGAAGAGTGGATCCTGTGAGCCTTCTCCAAAAAGTAGAAGTGAATCAACCCAGAAATATAGGCTATAGTGCTCTGAAAATCCTACCTGCCTGTTTCTCTCCATACCATGCATGCACCCAATCAGTGCCAAAACTGCATTTTAGTACACTTGATAAATGGAATAGTCACCTTAGTAAGCTGCTTCAAATACATTCACTCTTCAGGAAATTAGCCAGACAGGAGGATCTCTGTCCATAAAGTTGACTGGTTTTGTGGTATCCCATCCATGTATTTGTCAAATAAACTTGTTTGTAGGTTCAGTGAGTGAAGGAACATTATGAGTTCACTTAGAACTACTTTAACCCTGTCCCTTCCCAATTCACAAGGTTCCAACCAGGAAAAAAAATTGATTCAGTAGCATAGTCTGGGAGAGGTGCTGAGATTCTAGGATCTAGGACCTGTCCTTATATAGATTCAACATATAAAGCCCAACCAAACAGTTTATTTTCAGTCAGATCCTAGATAATGGACCACCATGTTTACAGTCTTTTCCTATTTTCCTAGTTATAGAAATCTACATGTCCCTGTTGGAGGCGGGACTGAGGACAGTGTGGCTAACTGTCATATAATATTTATAATAATGGTTTTTGTTAAGCGCTATGTGTTAAGCACTGTTCTAAGCACTGGGGTAGCTACAAGGTAATCACATTGTCCCACGTAGGGCTCACAGGCTTAATCCCCATTTTACAGATAAGGGAAGTGAGGCACAGAGAAGTTAAATGACTTATCCAAGGTCACACAGACATGGGGCAGAGCCAGAATTTGTACCCATCTCCTCTGACTCCTAGGCCCATGCTTTTTCCACTAGGCAATGCTGCTTCTGGACTAGATCATGCTGCTTTGGGGAAAATATGTCACAAATGCATTGGTACTGGTACCAAGCTTACAGAGAAATAGTAGGCAAATCAAATGACAGAAAAATGTAGTATGTTCCCAGAAATAAGCCTCAAATTTTGCTCTAACTAGGGCAATTATTAGGAGAGAAAGAAGTTCAGACTTGTCAATTGACTGTTGTGACTCTTTTTTTCTTTACACCTCTCTTGGTCAAAGCAAAGGTTTAAAGAGATTTTCCGACTCTGAGATGCACTACAGTCACTGAGGTACATTACTTCTCCAAAGAGAATAATCCTTGCTCAAAGTCATGATCAAGGTCTCCAAAGATGTTGTATTTATTTTGTGTTTTAAGGAATTTAGACTAGAAGAAAATCTTCAAAATGCAAAATCTTTGACCCCCCAGGTGTCTTCCTTAAGTTTTATTGAGAACTCAGCATTTGCTTGGAGAACCTGAAATTAAACCCTCCGATCACAAATTAATTAGCTCTGTTCCAGCATTAAAGCAGGTTTCTAACTGTTAACCTTAAGAAACTAGCCCCACAGAGGAGACTCAATTGACCAAGTGAGCAAAATCTTCTCCACTAATCGACACAGACAGTGTTAGCAGCATTTGAGGGCCATTGATGGACTAAATTTTCTGACCATGAAGTATCAAAAGTACTTCAGGAATAACCAGAAGATCTCAAAATGGGTTATTGGCATGGACATGACTTGTGCTTGGTGAAGTGAAAACAATTCTGTCGAAGAGAAGTGTTTGTAATTTGAAGAGCTAAACATAGTGAAGGGGTTCAGTATCTCTATGACACGAGTTTGATTTTTTTGGAGTGGGTGAAACCTGGTTGGTCCATCAAAGAGTGACCAATCATCTTGAGAAGTGGCTTCCCACAAGCATGAGATTTGGGGGAAAAGGAGTCACTTGGAAATAATTTTAAAACATAAAAGGGCATTAATCTCTCTCCTGCATTATCAGATCATAAACTCCCACAGGGCAGGTACAACTGTTTTTTCTCCTATGTTTTCCAGTGCCTTACTTAGTTCTCTGCAAATAGAAGGTGTCCAAAGGCACTACTGTTACTCTGGAAACTGACCTGCCTTAATCTTCCTATGACAACTGGAGACATCATCTTGCTTTCTATGATTGACTCAACTCACTTCTCCCCTGACTGCAGAGTCCCAGACTCAATGTGGGCTTTAAACTGTATAGCATGCTTAACAGACTATGCCTTTTAGGCAATAAAATTCAGCAGATAAAAGCAAGAACGATTTTCGCTACTCTCCTGAAATATCTGAGTTGCCTAGTACAATGAGTTGCACAAAAAAGATATTCACTGAGCATTTGTTTAAAAACATGGACTTTGCAAATAGAAAATACAGGAGGCATTAACATTTTCCATGAGTACTCTGAATCTGAGTTACAGCAAATGGAGTCAGGAGGCAGGAGACCTGGGTTTTAGTTCCACCTAAGCCATTTGCCAGTTGGGTGACCTGGGCAAATCTCTGAATTTATCTGTGCCTCAGTTTCCAAATCTTTAAAGTGCAGATTAAATACCTATCCTCCTGCTTAGACTGTGAGACACATGTGGGACATGGACTGACTTGATCTGTCTGATTTAATTATCTTTTATCTTCTCCAATGCTTAGCAAAATGCTTTAGCATATTATTATTACTGTTATTAATGGACTATTTAACCCCTTGAAGATGTCAACAAAATTTGTGCCATATGCAGATTTATATTGCCTTTGAATAAATTGGATTATGGGCTTTGAACATAGTGGATATTAAGCAGCAAATTTTTATCTGGACTGTTTCTCTAGTATGCATGCAAAATTTGTAAATATAATGATAACCTGGGACAATTATATAAAGTATATAAAATGTCTTCCCTTTCTAAACTCTCAATTCCCTTATTTACCCTCTGTTCTGTGTCACTTATACACTTAGGTCTTTAACCCTTAAGCACTTTGATTTTCAGCCCACCCCCACAGCATTCATGCATCTATGGATCAATAATTTATTTCACTGTATATTTCCCCCTCTAAGCTTTTAAGAGCTAATTTATTTCAATTTATGTCTCCCCCCCTCTAGCCTTTAAGATCCTTAAGGGCAAAGATTGTGTTTAACCTCATCTTTTGTACTGTACAATCCCAAGTGCTCAGTAAAGTGCTCTGAACACAGTAAGCCCACAATAGATATATTGATTGACTAACATAAATATGAAGAATTCAATTAAATTATTATAATAATTCTTGTTTTATAAATTTCCAGTTTATTCTTTCCATTTCTTTGGAGGATAAAAGCAGTGGATATTATTGCCGTACAGACCTATCCCACCTCACAATGATAACCTCAAAACTATTTCAGAACTAGCAAAATATATAGTACTTGCAGCAGGTGGTACCTTATGTGCCAAATTACCTTTGTCCAAATAATTCTCTTCTTTGCAGTCCCCAGCTGGGAAGAAAAGTAGAAATTTGATGGAACCTCCCCAGGATGGTGTAAAAATATGAAGTTTGGGACTGTGATTTTATATCAAACAATGACTTTGCGGTCAGTGAAGTGTTAGGATACTTTTTATTTTTCTTTCTTCTACTCTTATTCTATAACCTTGAACATGATTTAACCTACAATATAGAAAATCCCAAATTAATGTGTGTCCTAATCCTGACCAAATGAACTAAACACAATTATTCTATCTGCATTGCTGGGCTTTTCACACATAATATTTGGATTCAGAGTACGGTAGGTAAAGAGAACAAAATAGAAATAAGGTTCCTAAAATAGCCAAGACAACAAAAAGTGTATAAACCTGAGTTTGTGCTGTACATTCAGTTTTTTTTTTTATACACCTGCAGGTAAATTGGATTAGCCTGTTTCAAAACTGCTGATTTAGTAATATGAGCATATTAGAATAATTTAATTTCTTCTCATACTCTGTAAATAAGGACCTTCTTGGTCAGGGCTTAAAATATATATAACAACTTTAAGGAAACCAGGTAGTGGGTCTCAAGAAAGCTGAACACTGTACTTCAAAGTTGAATATTCCCCACCTTTCTTGAGACAAAGACTAGGCAAATTAGTCTTTATTTATGTTTGGTGGTGTGTTTGTGGGTAAGTGAAAACAATCACAAAGTTATGAATTAGTCAACTAATCAATTGTAATTATTGAGCAATTGTTTTGTGCGAGGATGTACTAAGCATTTATGAGAATGCATTAGAGTAGGTAGATGTGGGTCCTGCCCTCAAGGGGATGAAAGTTTAGTCAAGGAGACAATAAAATGAATTAAAGGGGAAAAAACCGCGAATGAATATAGTTAAATAAGTTCGGGAGAGAGGGATTAGGGTGAGTAAATAAGTGCTTATGGGATAAGGTCTCAAGATCATAGGTGATGCAGTGGGGAGGTACATAGGATGGGAACTTGAAAGATTATTCAGCCAAGGATTTCTGGAGATGTGAATTAATTAGGGGTTTGAATATGGGGAGAGTAGTAGTCTACTGGATATAAAGGGTGAGGAAGTTTCAGGCAAGATGGAAATGATGATAGAGATAAGAGTAAGTAGATTTGGTTTTAGAGGACAAGGATAAGTTTGGGCACAGGGCAGTTTGTGTGCTTTATTAATAATAATAATAACACTTGTGACATTTTTAAGTGCTTAGTATATGCGAGCACTATAATAATTAATAATGGTATTTATTAAGCACTTACTATGTGCCAGGCACAGTACTTAGTGCTGGGGTGAATACAAGGTAATCAGATTGGACACAGTTTCTATCCCACATGGGGCACGCAATCTCAATCCCTTATTACAAATGAGATAATTGAGGCACAGAGAAGTGAGATGACTTGCCAAGATCACACAGCAGACAAGTGATCTTGGTTGGAGCACCAAGAAAGATCAAAGTGAATTTGGCAATCACTGGAATCTCTCCAAATAATTGGCCCAGGCAGGCCTCAGCACCATCTTAGGTCTCCATATGTTCGATATGTCTGTGGTGTTTCAAAGCATAATAATAATCCCTGGAAGATTCAGCAGTCACTCCCAAATCTATTTCACCAGCCAGAATTCCTCCCTTGCCCTACAATCAGGCATTTTTCCTGCCTCAAGACTATTTATAGACAGATGTCCTGCTTGGCACATCATGATGATGACATCTACCACAAACTTAGTAAGTGCTAAGCGCTCTGCTAAATATTGTTATAACTAAAGATAATATGATTAGACATATAGTCTCGGTTCCACATAGCCTCACAGTCAGAGGAAGAACATTGTTACAGATGAGGATACTGAGGCTCAGG
This sequence comes from Ornithorhynchus anatinus, assembly GCF_004115215.2. Taxonomy (NCBI): domain Eukaryota; kingdom Metazoa; phylum Chordata; class Mammalia; order Monotremata; family Ornithorhynchidae; genus Ornithorhynchus; species Ornithorhynchus anatinus. The sequence continues at coordinate 23,301,556 of NC_041737.1, read as the reverse complement.
GAAGTAAAGTGACAACATCACCCTGCAGCAAAATAGAGAGCCAGGATTTGAGGGAAGTATGCCCAAATTATCCCCCACTTTTTACACAAACAAGAGATGATGTAAAATATAAAATTAAAACTCTCTCTCTCAAAGTGGAATTTGACCTATTGGAAAATGTGAATAAGAAGTGTCTAAAGAGAAATGTGCTGGTTTACAGAAATTATAAATACTAATTTAGGATTTTGGAAATTTTTAAAGACAGTATTGTTCTTACTGACATGCATTTTCAACTTCATAGCATTTTCTCAAGCTCAGAAACAACATTTTTCATAGTAATTATGACCTCATTAACTTGTATCTACTTCAGTGGTTAGACCAGTTCTTGACACATAGTAACCATTTAACATATAGGAGTGTTTGCTCCCACAGTTTCAGCTACTGTCTCTGCTGATGATTCTCAAATATAATTCTCTATTCCAACCTCTCTTCTCTGCTGTCTCACATTTCTCCTGCTTTCAGGACATCCCTATTAATAGAAAAAAAAATAACATCTTGTGTTTATTAATACTTTGGAGTTCCTACAGGCTGACACAGATTTCATGGATTTACACTTTAACTGTGCAGATGTTCTGTAGTTATATTGAATAAATGACACTAAACAAATACCCAATTCTGTTTATTCTGTCTAGCAGCTCAAATATTATAATGATTTTAATAATTTTCACAAAGGTCATTTAGAACTTATTAATCACAAATGAGAATGCATGGAAATTGGGTAATATTTAAATGTGACAACCCACTGGCAGACCCTGGAGCCAAGTGACTAGGACATAAAATAGCCTCAGAATTGCTGGGATAAAATTTGATTAACTATTAGGCAAGAGTAGTACATTATATAAGGGTTTTATCAATTTGTTCATTCAGGGAAGAAAACAATAACCTGAAATTTATGTAAGGTGCAATATAAAAATGGTTATAAAATCAAAAGAGTAATAATTATTTAGCATTTCAAGTACAAAATACTGTGGAAAAGTAGGTAGCGTTTTGTAATTTCCTTTGCTTTTAAGTATTTATCTTGAAATCATAAATTAACATAAATAGAGATTCATTGTTCAGGTAACTATATATATATATATACATATATAAATTTCTAGGTAAAATAAAATTAGAATAAAGAGAAATGTATACTGCTAGGCAGTTTTCCATTTTCTTCCATTTGAAATGGAGCAATAAACTCATTCTCTGATAAATACTTTGGTTTAACAGAGTTCACACCTTCAACAGTCTTAATAATACCACTGAGGAATTTGTCTGGGCAGAGATTTGAGCTCTAGAGGCATATCTGGCTCTTCTTGGAATCACATTTAGCTTTTAAGCTTTGGAAAGCTGTGAAAATAACTGCTCCAGGGTCTCAGGCTACAAGTAGAATAAGTTAACGTTATTTAAATTGTATGATCGGTCCTTTGGGTTACCAACTGCTCAGTGCTTTCATTTGGTTTAATTCTGCAAAAAACAAAAGATTGTTAACTCCTAGATTAGATTTTTATTTCCACACAGGTGAACTGCATGACAGGTTGAAATCAATCAATCATTTACTGAATACTTACTCTGTGCAGAGCACTGTACTAAGATTTTGGGAGACTACAGTGCTCCAGAGTTGTTAAATCACATTCCCTGCCTACAGAGAGCAGCGGAACAGACACTAAAATGACTAAATCAATTACAGACATATATGTATGTTCTCTGGGGCTAAGGAAGGGCTGAAAGTAAAAGGTGCAAATTCAAGTGCAAGGATGTTGCAGAAGGGAGTGGGAGAAAAGGGTATGAGGGTTTAGTCGGGGAAGGCTTCTTGGAGGATATGTGTTTTAATAAGGTTTTGAGAGTGACAAGAGTAATCATTTGTTGGATATTAAGAGCTGTTCCTGGCAGAATATGGGTGAGATGTCAGCAGCGAAAAGGATGAAACTGAAGTACAGTGAGTAAGTTGGTATTAGAAGAGCCAAGTATGCTCCCTGGGTTGTAGTATAAGAGTAGTGAGGTAGGGTATGAACAGGCAGCCAAGTGAAGGAATGGAGTGGGAAGAGACAGGAGGCAGGGAGGTCAGCAAGGAAGCTGATGCAGTAATCAAGTTGGGATAGGATAAATGCTTGAATTAACAGGAGAGGATAGGGTAGATTTTAGTGATGTTGTGAAGATTGAACTAACAAGATTTGGTGAAAGATTAAATATGTGGATTGAATGAGAGAGGTGAATCAAGGATAATGTCAAAGTTACAGGCTTGTGAGACGAGGATGGTGGTGTTGTCTACAGTGATAGGAAAGTCATGGGGAGTACAGAGTTTGGTGGGAAGATAAGGAGTTCTGTTTTGGACATGTTTAAAGTGGGAGTGAGGAAAGATTTTTATTTTTATTTTATTTTCATATTTACAGATAACAGAATCGAAGAACAGTTGAGTGACTAAACCAGAATCACACAGTGGTAAGTGGAAGAGCCAGAATTAGAATGCAGGTATCCTAACCCAGTCCTATGTTTTGCTTCTCAACGCAAAACTCCTTATGATAAGTGGAGCATTCCAGATGATTGAAAGTCACCCAGATTGGAAGAGATCAATAAAGAGCAATATGTTGGGACAATGGAACCCCAGAAGGTTTGATCAAGAATAAAAAAGGAATCCCTCAGTTATCTACTAACCCTTCTCCCAGTTACTTCTGTTTCACTTTGGCTCTGTCTGTTATAGAGACCAATGTGTCTATCAACTCTACTGTATTATTCTGTACAATGCTCCGCATACAATAAGAATTCAATAAATAGCATTGATTTAATGATGGTAGGAAGGATTATTATAGTATTAATATATTACAATAAAAATTATGGTATTTGTTAAGCACTTACTGTGTCCAAATCACTGTTCTAAGCACTGGGGTAGGTACAAGGTAAGCAGGTTGGACAAAGTCCCTGTCACACATGGGGCTCACAGTCTTAATCCCCATTTTACAAATGAGGTAATTGAGGCATGGAGAAGTGAAGTGACTTGACCAAGGTCACACAGCAGACAAGTAGTGGAGATGGGATTAGAGCCCACGTCCTTTGACTCCCAAGCCTATGCTCTTGCCAAATGGCAAATCTTTTCATATCTTTATTTGGGCAGCAGAAGCCCATCAGGAAGACTGTTGAATTCAGAGTTAGACCCAAAAATGTATCAGTCCTTCAATCAATTGTATTTGTTGAGTGCTTCCTGTTTGTGGAGCCCTGAACTAATTGCTGAGGAGAGTACAATACAACAAACAGCATTAGCTATCACATTCCCTGCCCATAAAGGGATTAGAGTCTAATATCCTCAACCTAAAGCAACTCAGCCCTATGACCTGCTTTTGGAACAAAAAGAGCTAGGATCAAATACTCAGTTTATTAGTTTGAAAATAAGATGCACCAGTACTAACCATACTCTACATTTTAGATTCTACATTTTAATAATTGTGGTATTTATTAACCACACACTACATGAGCCAAACACTATAGTAAGTAATAATAATAATGATGATGGTATTTCTTAAGCGCTTACTATGTGCCAAGCACAGCTCTCAGCACTGGGGTTGATATAAGATAATCAGGTTGTCCCACCTGGAGCTCACAGGATTAATCCCCATTTTACAGGTGAGGTAACAAACACAGAGAAGTTGTGACTTGCCCAAAGTCATACAGCGGACAAGTGACAGAGTCAGAATTAGAACCCATGACCTCTGACTCCCAAGCCCGTGTTCTTTCCACTAAACCATGCTGCTTCTCTAAACCATGCTGCTTCTCTAAAACCATGCTGCTTCTCTAACCACGCTGATCTGGGATTAGAACCCATGACCTCTGATTCCCAAACCGTACTCTTTCCAATAAGATTTAATCAGGTGAGACACATTTCCTCTCAGTCTAAGTAGGAGGGAGAATAGGTATTCAATCCTAATTTTACAGATGAGGTAACTGAGGCAGAGAGAAGCTAAGTGACATGTCCGACGTCACACAGCAGGTAAGAGAAGCTATTTAGCTGAGTGGGAAGAACACAGCCTGGAAGACAGAAGACCCGGGCTCTAATCCTGACTCTGCCACTTGCCTTCTTATTGAGGTTAAAACTCAGTACCTGTTTTCCCTTCTATTAGATTGTGAGCGACATGTGGGACCTGATTATCTTGCGTTTAGTATGATGCTTGGGACATAGTAAGCACTTAAGAAATGCCACAATTATTGTTATTATTTTTTATTGTTAGGTGGCAGATATGAATTAGAACTCAGGTCTTCTGATTTCCAAGCCTGTGCTCTGGCACCTAGGCCAATCTGCTTTTGCTTCTAACTACATTTGGTTAGTCATCTCTAAAGTTGGACATATACTCATTTTTTGTTTCCCTAAAGTTTTCCGTAAGTAGCACTATCTGCTTCTCTTCACTGGGGATTTGTAACAGAACTGTGTTTTTGAACCCAACTGAACTTTCTTGATAAGAACTTTATAAGTGATTTAAGTTGTAGTGAATAAGAAATGTGAAAACTTTAGTTCAAAATAGCAAGAGGTTAGTAGCAAAAAAATGAAGACCTGGAAATAATGGTCTCAAAAGACACAATGCTATTTCTATTTCTAACACAGTATGACAAAGAACTGAGAGGTTAACTGATAATTCAGAAAACACTCAGAATAAGAAATATTAATATACTGAAGGTTCCTGAAGGTGACAGAAAGGAAAAACCTTTATCTTTTGGGGGGAAAGAGAGAGGTGGGAGAGGTATAAAGGGCAAAATGTTTTAATGAATTATGACTCCCCTGCTAATGAATAATTTTGAACTCCCTGTCATCAGTTTGCATTTTAGCAGATATTAGCTCATTCTTTTGAAAGTGATCCTGTCAACACCATGTATAGGCCCTGCTTCAAATTAAGTGAGAATTGGGAAACTTCAGAATGAGAAAAACATCCCAGGTATTTAGAATCTATGCTATAAATCGCAGGAGGGCTCAAAAGTCTAACAATTTCTGGTTTTTTTAATTCAGTTCAGAATGCTAATATGTCACATGGGACTTTAGTGAGCTGTGTTTCAGACTAGGCTGAAGTTTGAGGAAAAGATATTCTTACTCTCACCTTTCTTATCAGCTTTCATTTCCCACAGCATCCCAACTGTTGCCCTTTGTTCAATCACAAGCTAATCTTATTCTGTGTTGTTCTTGAATTCCTTGCTCACATCCTTTTTTCTTCCTCCAACTCCTTTATATTATAATTTTGCCATACCACAGTTTTCTCAATGTCCAATACCCTACTGAAAATCTATCTGTTTGCAAGAGGTATACCCCAATTAAGATACATTTTCCCAGATTAGGTCAGTCCAATAGCTGGCTTTTAGCACTTCTTTCCCTTCTATCCAAATTTCCTCCCATAACCCCTAAAAATTAATATCAACATCAACAGTATTTATTGAGCACTTACTATGTAAAAAGCACTGTATTGAGCACTAGGGAGACTACAAAACAACAGAATGAGTAAGCATATTCCCTGCCCATAATGGGTTTTCAGCCAATATGTCAGTAAGAACACCATGAACTAATTATTAATAATATTAATGCTAAGAGAGCTGATAACATTATTCATCTGATAAAATATACAGGTAAATTTAACAAATTATAACCACAACAATAATATTATCAATTATCCATGTTATTGATGATGTTAACAAAATATTACTCAATAATGATACAATGTAACATTTTTTACAACATAAAATAAATTAAATATATCATTGCCATTCTGTTCATAATTTGACATGTAGTCAGAGTGGCTCTGTGGAAAGAGTACAGGCTTGGGAGTCAGAGGACATGGGTTCTAATCCTGGCTCCACCACTTGTCAGCTGTGTGACTTTGGGCAACTCACTCTTCTGTGCCTCAGTTACCTCATATGTAAAATGGGCATTAACACTGTGAGCCCCACGTGGGACAACCTGATCACTTTGCAAGCCGCCCAGCACTTAGAACAGTGCTATGCACATAGTAAGTGCTTTTACAAATATCATCATCATTATATTTATTATTAGTCACTGCCTTTTCATATTTTATCATCCATACATGTCTTCATCAAAAATACTTTGCCGTATCTAACCTTAGTCAAAGAATCTCTCTTCTCTCATCCTCCACCCCACACAACTCAAAATTTCCATTTTATCTATTGTTATACCAGCAAGGAAACATATTTTCTTCATACACACATTAACTCAGTAGTTCACTGAAAATAATTCAAGGTGGATTTTGCTTTACTCAATCACATTTACACAGGACATATATAAAGGTGATGGCTTGTATCAAATCTGAACAGTTAAAGTTCCACCCAAGGCATTCCTAGTTTGACAGTGTCATTACAAATTGTCTCCTACAATTTATTCTTTGCATTCCTATACTAGTCATTTGGAACATGGTAATTTCCTAAATAGTGGTATAATCATGGTCCTCACAATAATACAGGTGAAACATTTGCTTATGGGAGGTCCCTTCCCTCAAACCAGTTTCCATCTTTTCTCAACTAAAATGTTAGCATAATGCCCCGATTTCCCTTTCCCTTTGTTCCAATTAGACTCTGAAGAAAATCGGTTAGTTAGGTTCCATGGATCCATGCCTCAATTGCCCCTTCACTGAAACTAACCAGTTTTGCTGACAAATCTTCTGGGGATCTTAATTTCCTCTTCACCTCCCATGTGCTTAAACAAATTCTTTCTGTAGCCTGATAATGGCCACCTCACTCCTCTCTTCCTCCTTCAGTTTACTCTCCACATCCTTATACCCCAGAAATAGCATCTAGCCTCAGGGGATGCATATTTGTGGCCCATCAGAATGCTTTGCTGCTCCATTCCTTCCTCCAGTCATGTACCATGTGTCCAGAGAACTTCTGTTCTCTACATAGTGCCTGCTTGGGAGATAAGCCTCACAGACCAGTTATCATCTGCCTATCCTGGGAGGATCCAGTCCTTGGGTTCCAAACCTCCGCCACCTAATTTCCCACCATGCTGAATCTGCCTCAGCCCAACTGGGGTCTCCTCCATTTGTATTAACCAATGTGCTTTCTCGTGAAGGGATTCTCCCCTGGCTGCCCCTCACGCTTTCATCTCCATTGTCCTAAATTCAGCTCCGCAGAGCCGTTAGCTAGCTGGCACTAAGTCGATTCAGCTTCTGCACTTCCTGAGTTCACTACAGGCCCCTGGGCCTTAGCTGCATCTTTGCATCCTGCGACCCTGAGCCTGCTTCTGCTGAGCTGAAACCGGTCTAGCCATTCTCCCTTGGCTATCCCTGTCCCCCAAACATAGTCCAGCTGAGCAAACCACCTGAGAGATTCCTGGCCGTAGCCTCTGCTCGCAATCGTGTCCTGCATTGGGAAAACATCCCAAACATAATGTAGCTGAGTGATCCCTAGCTCTGTCCTCTGCTCCTGATCATGTCCTGCCATTTTCTACTTTTTTGATTCACTTAGTGCTAGACAACATACTGTCCAGATATCCATCAGAATTCAGTGTCAGCATTCAACTCACTGTTGCCAGTATTGATGAGTCCACTAAGGGGTACTAGTTGTACATGTATCATAGCCTTCTCCAGATTTACTGATAATCCATTCAATCATATTTATTGAGCGCTTATTGTGTGCAGAACACTGAAATAATTGCTTGGTAGACTATAATGGTCATATTCCCTGTCCACAATGAGTTTACAGTTTAGAGGGATTAGATTCTAGATTCTAGAAGCAGTGTGTCCTAGAGAAGCAGCATGGTCTAGTGGAAAGAGCATGGGCCTGGGAGTCAGAGGATCTGGGTTCTAATCCCAACTCTGCCACATATCTGTTCTGTGGTCTTGGTCAAGACACTTCACTTCTTTATTCCTCAATTACCTCAACTGTAAAATGGACATTAAGATTGTGAACGCCACATAGGACAACCTTGTATCTACCCCAGAGCTCAGTACAGTGCTTGGCACTAAAGGTTTACAAAATACCACAATTATTATTCCAGAGTTTAGATTCTAACAGAGGAGGCAGATATTAAATTATGGTAGGAGAAGCAACAGGGTATATAGATAAGCACCTAAGTGCTGTGGAGGTGGGTTGCATATCAAAGTGTTTAGGAGGAACAGACTTAAAAACAAATCATATCAGTTGATTGCTTCTGTAAAGTAGCCTATTCCACACACTGAATCTGATTGCTACATAGGTAAACATATTTGAAGGTTAGTTTATTATAAATGCAAGCTAGCCTTACTCTAGTTAGCTTTCATTGCCTGAAAATATCTTTTATTTTATAAACATAAGACCATATGAATCTATATGTTTTATTTCAGTGAGTCTTTCTTCCCTGGTTTGCCCATATTAGTATCATTCTTTCCCATCTTGGGTAAAAATAATAATATTTACAGAATGCTTATTATATGTCAAGCATTGGGACAGATATAAGGGAAGTAGTAGTATTCATTAAGTTCTTATTATGTGCAGAGCCCTGTACTAAGCCCAGGAGAGAATTTGACAAGTGGAAATAGGTGTGTTTCCTGTTGCTTTGCAGCTCACAATCTAAGAAATCTGAGGCATGTTTAATTACTGACAGCCCTATAAGTGTTCCCTGGTTACAACTGTAGTTAAGATTAAAACAAAATAATGCATTAAAAGAAAAAGAATTCAAGATTACAGCAAATCCATGAAGAATGATGAGTCCTTTTTTGGAAAGTCACTGATTTTGGAAAACAGAAGGACAAAATTTGTACATTTATTACTGTGAAGTTTCTTGAACAAAAACATCACTCATCTCACAAAACTAAATGCCTTCTCTATTTCAAAACCTTGAAAGGTATTTGGAGTTATATGAGGACAAAATAGCTTAGCCTATTAATTGACACAGTATAAAAAGTGTTGGGAGTTACTAATGATACTAAAAGCCCACTTTTGATCTCACTCCATCACCTTGTTCCATAATTATCTTCTCCAGCTGCTAACTTACTACTAAATTTAGAAACAAAAATCTGCAGCTTGATACATTCACCTTTTTCCTATAAATATAAATTTTCATAAACCTTTAGCCGAGTTTCAATAGGGAGGCTAGGTATATATTTTAGAATGTAAACTCCCTCTAGACTGTAAGGTCATTATGGCCAGCGAACATATCTGCTAATCCTCTTGTATTATATTCCCTCATGAATTTAGTATAGTGCTCTGCACATAGTAAGCTCTAAAACAAATAAAGAAATAGTATATGTTAAGCGCTTATTCTGTGCCAGGCACCATACCTAGTGCTAGGGTGGATACAAGCAAATCAGGTTGGACACAGTCCCAGTCCCACATGGAGCTCAAAGTCTCAATCCCCATTTTACAGATGAGGTAACTGAGGTCCAGAAAAGTCAAGTGACTTGCCCAAGGTCACGCAGTAGACAAGTGGTAGATCCGGGATTAGAACCCAAGACCTTCTGACTCCCAAGACCATGTTCTACCCACTGCCAATACCACAGACTGATTGCTTGATTAATATCGGATGGCTTAAAATCCTGTTGCCTGTAGCCCCATTTCATATGGATGCAAGTGATTCATACATTTACTTTAGCTTTTCAGAATACTACAGATTGTTCACATTTTTCCATATCCTGAAAGTCCAATATTTTATCGATTGTATGTCATTTCAGTAATTCAAAATTTAACCCATATTCAGTGAAATTTAATATTCCCAAAGACCCCCTTTTCATGGTACAGTCACAATAAATTAATAATTAGTTTAATCTGGATTTGACATTCTTTGTACCATTTGTTTCTGGGACCTGTTAATGAGAGATGAAACAATCTGACATGCATGTGACTATACCACTTAGCATTTACTAAAAATATATTCTCTGAAGTTCTTCTGGGATTTAGAGCAAGCATATCAGAAGTGTACTAGGAGTTGACATTAGTGCCCTAGGAATAGTATAAAGTTTTTCAGTTTGTGTAAAACTTTTCTTTCCCCAGTTTTTTGAATGAATGCATAGGAAACAATATGTAGAGTGAACAGATTTATGTATTAAAAATTAGAACTATGTTTTGTAAGTGTTCTTTCTTTACTGAAGGTACATTTCAGAAAACCCTGAGGTGTTTTTTTCAATTTCACAGGGTTTTCTTCTTGACTCTGATGGGCCTCTGGGGCTACCTTCACTGAAGAGTGGTGCTGTGATATTAATTAATTAATTCATTCAATTCAGTTATATTTATTGGGCTTTTATTGTGTGCAGAGCACTATACTAAATACTTGGGGGAGTCATTCATTCAGTTCATTCATATTTACTGAGCGCTTACTGTGTGCAGAGCATGTACTAAACACTTGGGAGTCTACAATATAACAACGAACGGACACATTCCTTGCCTGACAGTGCTTTACAGAACCCTTAACTTTATTTCAAACCTCAATACAGGTTTTAATAAACAAGTTTGCCAGAGTTATAGAAGGTAGAAGCTGTTGTGAGATACTGTTTAGCCATGAGTCTTTTTAAATCTCTGAATCATTTTAATCAAACTATTGAGAGTGCGCCAATGTCTTGACAGCTGCCTGGTAGGTAGTATCATGGAGAAATGCCCACTTATAAAAGGCTTTCCATGTTTCAGCAGGGCTGCTGTAATTTTTGCTGTGGAGCTTATTACAGTTTACTTTTTTCAATCAATCAATCAATGTTATTTATTGGATGTTTGTTGTGTCTAGAACTGTTTAATAAAAGGCTGAGAGAAATACAATAGACACAAGAAGACACAAGAAGTTTAAAATCTAGTGGAATTTGTTCTTCATTTTCCAAGTGCCTAAAATTCTCAGTCACAGCTGTTTCATCCAATTATTATTTTCTATGTTTCGGAGTCTGCATTAATTTGAGTTTTAAACTCCCCAAAAGCTTTGAGATTTTGAATCTTTTAGAAGTTTGTTTTTTCTTCTTCATTGCAGTTTATCTTTGTGGATGTCTGTGTGTTGATATGTGTAATTGACGTGGTAATATCACTAAGCTTTTTGTCAATTGTAGCAGTGATGTCTGTAAAATGATGCCCCTTGGCGCCTATCACACTGGGATAAATATCTCATTAATTTCCCTATAATCCCTCAGCATGAGAAAACACTTTTCAGTTGTTGTAATACATTTATCATGAATTCCTATTACTGATATGTGGTACATAACTATATGAATAATTTAATAAACTATATAATGTTCTTTGGTAGAATGCTCTTTTTACTATTATGCTTTTGTTATTGCAATAACATTGGCACATTTGTTCTGACAATATTACGATGTTTGCTTGTCACCTCATTTACATTATTCTGAAAAGGGTGATAATGTCATATCAACATAATGGGTTGCAATACATATATTGTGTAATGCTATTAAATATTTTTTCCTATTTGTTTTTTACCTTATTTCAAGGACTAAAATGTAATTTATTTTAGTTTTAACTCATCTTTGATGTTCCATAAGGCATATCAACATACAAACATTACTTTGAACAGTACATGTCTGCATATTTTAGTTGTTTATATAAAACACATCATTTGCTCTCAAAGTCCCTACTTATAATACCATGTTGAACTTGTTTTCATTGGTATTTCTAAATGCTACTATATCTGGATTTTTCCTTCTAATTTGATTAATATGATTAAAGTCATTACTAGCAGGCAAGTTATTTTTTATTATTGAAATGAAAATATACACTTCAATCAGTCAATCAATGGTTTTTATTTAGTGCTTACTTTGTGCGGAACATTGGGAGAGTACATCACAAAACAATTAGCACTTTCCATGCCCATAATGACCTTACACCATTTGTGAGTGCTACTACTACTACTACTAATAATAATGATAAGTGTATTATTTATTATGTACTTATTTTGTGCCAAGTAAGACTGGGGTATATACAAGATAATAAAGTTTGAATACTGTCCCTCACCCATACGGAGTTCACAGTCAAAAGGGGAGGGAGAACAGGCATTTAATCCCTATTTTTAAATGAGGAAACTGAAGCCCTGTGAGGTTGTGACTTGCCTATATTACACAGTAAGCAGGTTGCAGAGCTGAGATCAGAATCCATTCTTTTTCTATTAAGACATATTGCAGAACTCTATGTAGTATACTCTTTATTTTCCATATATCTGTTTAATTTATTACATCACTACTGTTTATATATATATATATATATATTTGTATATGTATACATATACATACACACACATACATATAAATATTTATATATATAATAAGCCGACAACAGCTGCCTTACCAGTGATTGTTTGTGATCCTGCAAATAACAAGGAAGAGACTTTGCAAAGGCACTGATGTTCTTTACCTCAGGCAGGTGATTGTGGGCCTGTGGGGTGGGGGGAGGTGGGGCTTTCTCTCCCTGTTCTACCTGGGAACGAGCCTAGACCAATCAATGATTGTCACATAGGTCACAGCTGCCATGCCTAAGCAAGATAATAGAAAGGTCCCTGTGAATACCAGGAGACCTGATGAGAGGCAGGGGGTACCAGGAGGCATGTGGAGGAGCAGAAGCATGCAGAGAAGTAAGAAGGAAGCATGCTAAGAGCAGTTGGAGCAGCACTAGTTAGCAGCAGAAGGCCACAGCACTTGGAAACCGAAGAAGCATTGGCAAAAAGGGCTCCTTTGGCCACAGATTGGTACTGGACTGTTGGGTGGTTGAGTAAGTGAGTGTATGTATGTATATTATATATGTCACTCCCTTGCATGTTGGTAAAACTAAGTAAAAACTTTACATATTAACCTTGGATATCTGAGGTGTGGTTTGATTTCAACTATATGTTACTGAGGCTCCCCTCATCCAGGAAGGTCCTAGTTGGTATTAACTGGGGACTTGTGACTATACATATATATATAATGGAATATATATAAATATATTTTAAAATTTTTTTCACTTTTCCATTATATTCTGAAAATTTCTTATACCCTTCTGGTCTGGAGGTTCTAACTGTTCTTATCTGTAATGTATTTTAGGGCCATCTCACAATATAGATTATAAACTTCTTGAGGGCAGGGCTCATGTCTTCTAAATCTGTCTATACTCTCCTACTGCTTAGTACAGTGTTCTGCACTCAGTAGTTGCTTAAAAATGCTTTTGATTGTTTTATACAAACTGAAGGATGCAGGAAAGGGTAACTAAAATAACTTAGGAATGATTTCCATAAAGTAAAAAGATAGGTTTAAGAGATCAGGACTTGAGTTTGGAATATGAGGAAAATGAAAGAGATCTATGCTACCTCATAAATCTTGGAAAGGTATTGTTCACTGAACCACACTATCCACAAAGGATATAGGGTCAAGAATGACCTAGGCAGCATTTTTAATATGTTTAATAAAAGTAGCATAATAATAATGATTGTATTTCTTAAGCACTTACTATGTGCCAAGTACTGTACTAAGGACTGGGGTAGATACAAGCTAATCAAGTTGTCCCATGTGGGGGGGCTCATGTCTTATCCCCATTTTACAGATGAGGTAGCTGAGGCCCAGAGAAGTGATTTGCCCAAAGTCACACAGCTGACAAGTGGTGGACCTGGGATTAGAACCCATGACCTCTGACTCCCAAGTCCTTGCTCTTTCTACTGAGTCACGCTGCCTCTCATGATAGCGGATGGTCATAAAAATGGATAGATGAAAATAAACCCTACCCCTTCGTGCATGGATTTGGAATGATTGCCCCTCCTTGGACCTCTGGTTCCATTGTTCTGCCAGACTACTTGTTTTGTTCTGTTTTGCTTTGCAGTCTGTCTCCCCCATTTAGACTATGAGCCTGTTATTGGGCTGGGATTGTCTCTATCTGCTGCTGAATTGTACATTCCAAGTGCTTAGTAAAGTGCTTTGCACACAGTAAGCACTCAATAAATACTATTGCATGAATGAATTGCCCTGCTACTGTAGCGACCACCATCTTGGCCCAACAGGAGAACAAAGTCAGTAGACATGTTTCCAGCATACAAGTAGTTTGCAATACCTTTATTCAAATTTTTCTTGTGGTGTTCCTCTTGAACTTTGGAATGTATTTAGCACTGTGAAATTCCCATTTAGCGTGGCTTGAATGGCTCTCAAGTGCTTTCTTCTGTCTGACATTGCTAGGTTGTAGAATGAACTGTTCAAATCCAATTCACTTTAGGAAGAATCACAGTTCTTACCAGAAATGATCTTTTGCTTTGGTTTATTATTCATTTCATGTCACTTAATTTTACCACAGTGATAAGTTTTTTATACATACTTGGGTAGACTGATTCACCAGACACTGTTTCTGAAGACTTGTTTTGCCCCATCAGTTCACTAACTAGGTTATTGTGTTTGTCGATTGAATTGTTTTCCAAATCAGTCATTTGAGACCTAGTCTTCTTTAACTTGTTTTGTTTGGCTGAAATGAATTTCCATGGGCTTTCCAGTCAGCGGTTTATTGATTACATTCCTTCATTTAAGGGCCTCTCTGGTAAACATTTTACAGTTGACCCCATGACTCAAGATTTTCAAATTTAACCTGAAAAACTCCAGACACTGAGATAGATGACTAGATTTTAAAGTTTAAATATTCTCATTTTTTTCTGTAGCTTCCAAAGTTAGCTTCTCCTATAATCAAAAGTTTTTACCAAAGAATAGTTTGACGTTTTTTACGTCACTGACTATCAAGCCACTAAATGGTCTCTCCCCCGATTAGACTGTAAGCCCGTCAAACGGCAGGGACTGTCTCTATCTGTTGCCGACTTGTGCATCCCAAGCGCTTAGTACAGTGCTCTGCACATAGTAAGCGCTCAATAAATACTATTGAATGAATGGTTTGAGCATTGATGCATCCAATTATTTCATGTTAAACAATTGACCTGCCAAAAGTCACCCAAACTCATTATTAAATCACTGCCTAACCCTAGCCCTTGCCTTAACTCCAAATTTAGTCCTAATGTGTTTAGAAACGATTAGCCTGTTGAGAATTGAATTTGGATTTTAGGCATCATCAGTGAACTGGACACGTTGAATTGGACCATTAGTTTGGCCAATGACTCATACCACATGGAGACATAAAAATGCAGGTTATGACTTGAGAAAAGAAGAATGTAACCTTTCAAATATTTTTAAAAGATATACACTTTGCTACATAACTGGTGAATTATTCCTGTGGTTTCAATCATAGGGTTGCAGACTCACTGAACTGGAAAGGGCTCAGAAGGTGTACCCCATCTTCACCCATGCTGATGTATAAAACTATCGAGGGCAGATGTTGTCTGATCCTCTTCATCTTCAAACATCGAGGCTGCTGCCAAATTTCACAGTTTTCTTTTAACAAAATTTCTCAAATTTTGACCCTGTGTTCTCATCACTGAAACCACTGGCTTTAGTTCATTGCTTTTTTATTTCAATCTCCTCCTGCCTAGCAACCTCACTCACTTCCAGGACCACCCTGTCCAATTCTGCAAATTGGATCTGTCTTCTCCATCTATCACTTTGAGCAAGTTACCCCTTTCCTTTTGGCTTTCCTATCGTGTTACCTTTGGCCTACATAGTAACACCAAGACCTTCACATGCCTGTTGGCTCCATGACAGCCTGTCAGATTTTCCTTATAAGTGACATTCAGCATTTCTTATTTACAAAATCTCCAGTGATCAGGTTCGTAAATCTGAACCCTTTGAGCCTCACCCTTTTCTCTTCCCCCCAACTCTTTCCAGTAGTCCCCTCATTCCTTCTGCTGTCCCTCTTCCCGATGGCTTTCTTGCTTCACCAGCCCCCAACCTGAAATATCTCCTTGTCGCCCATCACTGTTCTCCTGCTTTCTCTGTGTTCCCTGCTTACCACATAATAATAATTCTTGTATTTGTTAAACGCTTATGTGCCAGGCATTGTGCTAAGCGCTGGGGTGGATACAAGCAAATTGGTCGGACACAGTCCCTGTCTCACATGGGGTTTACATTCTCAATCCCCATTTTACAGATGAGGTAACTGAGGCCCAGTGAAGTGACTAGCTGAAGGTCACACAGCAGACAAGTGGCGGAGCTGGGATTAGAACCCCGGACCTTCTGCCTCCCAGGTCCATGCCGTATCCACTACTCCATGCAGCTTCATCTGAAAGACACACACTCTATATGGAACAACCACATTGAAAGAAAAGGGATCTGTTTTGTTATGTAAACAATTAGAACCCACATTTAGATTTCAGTCCTCAATGTTTTCACCCCTGAACATGATATGTTAAGTATTTACAATCGCTATCATGTTTTATAGTTGTCCTTTTTTAGAGTTTTCTGTAATAATTTACATCAATATAGTTATAACTTTATTCTCCATCTCCCCGCAAAAATAATATTCTGAGGCATTTGGATTAATTTCTCCTTCCCAACTCACCACACTCCACTGCTCTTAACTTTACTGCCATAATTCACAGATCAGCTCTTCCCCACTGACCCCATAATATTGGAGATGCTAATAGAAGTATAGTAGTAACAGCAACCCATCACCAGCAATATGCCCAGATGGTCTTGTTTTTGAATCTCATTTCTCTGGCTTTTTTTTTTCAATTTAGTAGGCACACCTCTCAAACTAATACCTATACCTACCCAGAATCTATTGTCCCTTCCTCCTCTTCCTCCTTGGATGCCAAAGATGGGAGAAATGGTCCCAGACTGTGGCAGAGTGTGAGAGGGTGGTGCAGTCCTTGCCTAATCTTCTTCGCTTGCTGTTGTCATCTGATCTCCTTCCATTCTTCCTCATTTCAGTCCCAAGCTCTCCAGCTTTAGCAGTCCTATGAGATAAGGGATGAAGGCATGGTTTCCACTGGGGGGAGAAAAAAGGGAAAAAATTCCAGTACACTTAGATGTTCAATAAAATCCATTACAATTTATACTACTAGTAGTTCTATTATTACTACTGACATTTACAATATTAAGGGGAAGAACTGATCTGTAATCATGGCAGTAGAAGTAGTAGAAATGGTGATTTGGAGGAAGAGAAATTGTTCCAAATACCTTAAGAATATTTGTGATGTAAAGAATGAAGTTAAAGCTATATAAATGCAAATTATTAAAACTATGTAAATAAGGATAAATATAAAACAAAGCAATTGAAAGTAGGACTTAGTATAACAGTTTTCTTTCATTTTCAAAAGTGAAAACATTGAGGATTGAAGTCTAAACTTGGGTTCATATTTTTCCATATTAAGACAGATCCTTTCTTTTTTTAATGTGGTTGTTTCATTCAGAGTGTCTATATTTCAGATTGTTTTTCTGGAATACCAATTGCCCTAA
The DNA here is from genome assembly GCF_004115215.2 of Ornithorhynchus anatinus. Taxonomy (NCBI): domain Eukaryota; kingdom Metazoa; phylum Chordata; class Mammalia; order Monotremata; family Ornithorhynchidae; genus Ornithorhynchus; species Ornithorhynchus anatinus. The sequence goes on along the minus strand of NC_041737.1, from coordinate 23,284,307 downwards.
CCTTCAATTTAAATATAAATAAACCCTTCTCAAATGCCAACAGCAGTCTGGTCAGTCTGCTGTAGTGGTCTACCAATTCCTGGAGAAGTAAGATACCTACATGGAGTGAAGCAGAAATTTTATAAAGCCCCTTTGGAACAGTAAACTTCCAATCACTGTATTCCATGTGAATAATAAATGAGTATTTTTCCATGGCATTCTTTACAGGCACTTTTTTTTCAAATCTAGATTGTAAGTTCCTTGAAGGTATGTCTACCAACTTCATTGCATTGAACTCTCCCAAACAATTAGTACAATTTTCTGCACACAGTAAGCACTCAATAATTACAATTGATTGATTAATGGTCTGGAGATGTAAGAATCTATGTGCTTAAAAAAATTCCTGTGTCATCATCTTCTTGCATCATCTCTAGATAAAGAAATGTGTCCATACTCTGAAGTATATAATGACAATTATGGTATTCAAGTCCTTACTATGTGCCAGGCACTGTACTAACTGGTGGGGTGGATACAAGCAAATTGGGTTGGTTGCACTCCCTATCCCAAGTGAGGCTCACAGTCTCAATCCCCATTTTACAGATGAGGTAACTGAGGCACAGAGAAGTTATGTGACTTACCCAAGGTCACACAGCAAACAAGTAGAGCTGGGATTAGAACCCATGACCTTCTGACTCCCATGCCCTTGCTCTATTCACTCTGCCATGCTTCTTCTCTAAATAGACAGTCACATCTTGACTTTCATATGACTCTTCTAATACCCATCCCAAGGCTTACGGAGCCTCATACATAGCCAATAGTCTTCAAGCATCAATATGGAATGAGTGCTCTCATGGGATGTCTTTTATTCATTGCCCCTGTAGATCCAGCCAGCTTGTCTTCTTACCTTGCTTGATGCAGTCAACCTTCCCAGTTATACCTCCTTTACTATTGTACCCATTTTCTTCATCTCCTAAGTCTTCTTCATCTTTCTCACCCTTCACTTGACTAGACCCTGCTACGCCTACTCTTTGAGTTCATTTTATGGCCTTGGTTCATTTGGTGGCTACAGAAATTTTCATAGGCGAGGAGCCTTGTCAGTTAATATCACCCACAGCGCTTGCTTGTCTTTTTTGGCTCCCTGCTTTCCTTGTCTATTAGCATGCAGCTGTGTTGATAACAGCAGTTCATAAATCAAGCAGGGACTTACTGACACCAGCCATTCTGGCTGCTAATAGAGGTCCATGCATTTTCCTGTTCTTGTTGCTATTATGAAACTGTTAGTAGCTCCAGAAAATGTTTTTCAACCAAGTAGGAAATGGGAGAGAGGGATCCTGAAGAGGTGGCCAAACCACTTCAATATTTTACTCAACACGCCTTTACTTAATGAAGGAGGGACCTTTTGAAACATAGAAAATCTTTCAGTGTGGTCAAAGTCACAGCATTTGTCCCAACTACTTATGAAGTTAGCATAGCAGTTAGAGCCATAAAAGAATGGCAAAGCATCTGGAGCTGGAATATCAGCAGGAATACCTAGTATGATCAGCAAGTATGGAAGGGACACCTGTTTAAACACTTACACAAATACTCAACATATAGCATACAGAGGAAATGAAACAGGGTCACAAAGATAAAACCAACATTACCCTCTTCAAGAAGAAAGACAGAAGATCAGAGTGTAGCAACTATCAAAATAATGATGATGATTGCATTTGTTAAGCACTTATGTGCCAATCACTGTTCTAAGCACTGAGGGTACATCATTACCCTCCATTACTGACTGGCAAAATCCTAGGCAGAGGACTACTCGAATAGCTACTGAAAAATTGCATTGATCCAATGCTGCTGGAATCACCATGAAGCTTCAGGTGACAGTAGACATGATTTTTTGCAGCACTTTAGATTTTAAAAGTGACAGAGTAATACCATGATCTCTATATAGTTCCCATAAACCTTATGAAAACCATTCAACAACCATCAGTTGGTATGAGCTCTAGAAAGTACTTAGCAAATCTTGGTGCCTTGAAAATTTCACTGAGATTTTGAGATAGTGTGACTAGCCAAGTCATAAATGTTAAGCCCTGTTTGATCCATTTCCCATTGCCAACAGGGTAACAGAGTTGCAAAATGGAAGCAATCCCATTCAGTTTATTTTGTATTGCATGCTGTAAGTTAAAGAAAGACAATTGGATATAAGTTGGTATTAGCATGTACTTCCACTCTTGTGGGAAACTCTTCTATCACATCAGACCCAAGCAACTTCCAAAGGTTGGAGTGAGTCATTCAATTATTGATTTATACAGATGTCTGAACCCTAAAGTCACCCACCCAAGGACACAAGGCATGAGTCAATTTGTTATTATGTATTACTTCAGTTACAGTGGTACAGTCAGTAAGTGCTAGTATTCTTATTACTTCTACTTCTATGACTTATGTCACTTCACTGAATCATCTAGTAAGCTGAAGCAATATATAGGCTGTGCTAATCAATCATATTTATTGGGTGCTTACTGTGTGCCCATGTACAGAAGTATCTGGGTCATTTACATTGGTAAAACAGAAATGCTATCCCAGAATTCTGTTACGTGGGCTGCACACTGATGAGATATGAAGATTGAAAAGGAAGTAGAAAATGATGAAGAAAAAGTCAACGCACCATTTGTTAGGCTCTCAAACTAGTGAGGCAGCACATGATATTAGAATTCAAGACAAGCCAAAGGTCTACAGAGCTGTAGTACTGCCCAACCTTTTCAACAACTGTGAGACCTAGATTTTCCACAAACACCACATTTGACTCTTTAAGCACTTCCATCAGCATCACTTACAGTCTATCAGTCAATCAATAATCAATTGTATTTTATGAGCACTAACTATGTGCAGAGTACTGTCCTAAACACTTGAGAGAGTACTGATATAACAGAGTAAATAGACACTTTCCCCGCACAATGAATTTACAGTCTAAAGGGATGATACAGTCTAGAGGAAAACACATAATATAAATAGATTATAGATATATGAAAAGTGCCATAGAACTTAGTTCAGTGTTAGATGGATATTGGATCCCAATTGGAAACTATGTGGCAATGCATATCTTTAAATTGTTTCTTCTATCTTTCTGGCTTATGTCTCCCCTTTCCAAAGACCTTACCTTGGCTATTTCATAACTCTGCTCAAATCCACTGAATTCATGACCCATCCTTTGTTTTGACATGATTATCTTGCTTAAACTGAATTCCTCCTATTTATCTTTTCTTTTCTCTTCCCAGTAGGAAGTTGAATGACTCTTAAGACATTCATTATCTAAAATGCCTGAATCTGTCATGGAACTAGCCACCAGGATACCCAGCTCTCTGTATCAAAACAACGTGTAAGAAATAATAATAATAATAATGTTGGTATTTGTTGAGCGCTGACTATGTGCAGAGCATTGTTCTAAGCTCTGGGGTAGACACAGGGAAATCAAGTTGTTCAAGTTGTCCCACGTGGGGCTCACAGTCTTAATCCCCATTTTACAGATGAGGTAACTGAGGCACAGAGAAGTTAAGTGACTTGCCCACAGTCACACAGCTGATAAGTGGCAGAGTCGGGATTCAAACCCATGACCTCTGACTTCAAAGCTCGTGCTCTTTCCACTGAGCCATGCTGCTTCTCAGGAAGCAAGAGCAAAGGTTAGTAGAGCATAGGTTATTATTCAATCTGTGGATTACAAGGTCAAATAAAAAGTTGCAGTAGGTTAAAATGCATTAGCATGCACAAATACAGTGATTACATGGCAACATTTAAATGACTGTTACCACTTTCCCCCCCACTAAAAGAGATCAGAATAAAGCATGGGAATGAGAGAAAACCACATACATGATCTGTGATTATTTTGGTGTAAAGAAATTTGTGAAAAGGTATGACAAATCCACAGGTAAATTTTGGAATAACATTAATTATAACGAACAATAATTCAGCGCTAATCCAAATTTCATAGTAAATTTGAAACTTAAAAAAAAGCTCTGGTAAATGAATGCATTACTTGATTTTGGGAATCAATTTCTCTCTATTTGTGCTTTACATTGCAGGGTTAAATTTTTCATAAAAAAAAATTTAAAAAAAAGAATATCTCCGGCTAGTCAATTATAATGCGAGGGAGAGCCCTGCTGGCAAATCTTTAGAAATGCAACCCGTAGTTTAGTAATGAAGCAAACACTTTATTTGAAAGACTAGCAGTGAAGTATAACTTCCAGTGGATTATTCTACATCATCTATCTTTGCTATGTTCTAACATTACTTTTAATTAGTTTAGAACCTTGTATTCATATTATTCAAGCCTTTTCAAGTTGTTTTCAAGTCATCTACAGATTGATGTATTGTCAAAAATAATTGGGGTGTGTGTAAACATTTACATATATTTAAGAAATAGTAATAATAATGATGATATTTAAGTGCTTACTATGTGATAATCACTATTCTAAGAGCCAGAGAAGACAGAAACAAATCAGGTTGGACACAATCCCTGTCCCGTATGGGTATCATAGTCTAAATAAGAGGAAGAACAGGTACTATAACCTCATCCCTCAGTAGAGGAAACTGAGGTACACACAAGTTAAGTGACTTACCCAAGGTCATTCAGATGGCAAGGGAAAATCCAGGACTAGAACCTAGGTCGTCTGACTCGAGACACATACTCTTTCCATTAGGCCATAATGCTTCTTACCCTGATCTGTCTACCACCTACCTTCCACCTTTCCTTCTCCCCTTATGCTTCTCTTCAAACTTTCACCCCCTTTTCCCTTCTACTTGCAGCTTCTAAAATGCTTTCCTATTTTCCCTTGCAGCTGCCAGGCACCAACACACCTGCTACTGCCTATTCTCCTAGAGCTAGTACCATGAAGGATGCTCCTTTTGCAAAGTATAACTGAAATGCAGCATACATTTAGACATGTTTAAAGTACCTTATGTCCTAGATTGAAGCATCTATTATTGAAGACTGCCTATACTGTGATAATCCTTATAGTTACTGCTCTAAAAACCAGCCATGAGGCAGCAAGGGAAGGAAAAGAGGGTAAAGATACTGGTGTGTGAGTATAGCAGTCTTCCCATCTCAAACTGATACTTTTGTAGTAGAAGCTGACAAATCAGGGCAATGAATGCCCTCCTCACTTCACTGTCATCTATACCTTTGTGTACTTATCTTTCCTCAGAATTGCTTTTCCGTCATTTCTCAGCTGAAGAAGTGGGGAGGAAAATAGCTGGCATTTGGAAATAGAATCCTCTTAGCTTCTCTCACCCTCTTTGGAATGGTGGATTTTCATCCCAGGTTGGAAGAGATATGGTAGACTTCAGTGTCTTAAGAGGGCTTGGATCAAAGAGCTAAATATCCTAAGTCTATCGATTGTAGCAGTAAGTAGTACAGGTAGAAGGGGAGGCAGCATTAGTGTAGTGAAAAAGTGCAGGTCTGAGAGCCAGAGGACCTGTCAGTGGCCTGCTTTGTGAGCTCGGGCAAGTCACTGTGCATTTTTGTTCTTCAGTTTTCTCATCTACACAATGGGATAATAATGCCTTTCTAACTACTTCACAGGATCGTTGTGAAGGCAAAAATAAGACAAGTGATATGAGAGCATTTGAGGAATAAAACACTATACAAAGACCAAAGTATTATATAGAATGTATTTTGTGACGCCTCAGTTTTATATTTATATTGATAAGCCAGTGATCAATCCCTGGTATTTATTGAGAGCTTACTATGTGCAGAACACTGTTCTAAGCCCTTGGGATATTATAATACAACAGAACTAGCAGATACATTCCCTGCCCATAATGATCTTCTAGAGGGGGACAGAGGTATTAATATGAATAAATAAGTACTTGTAATAAATAATTTAAGATATGTATGTAAGTACTGAGCAGTTGGTAATGGGACAAATATCAAGTGTCCAAAGCCTTAGATCCAAGGCATAGATGAAACAGAAGGGAGAGCGACACTGGGAAAAGAGGGCATAATCACTGAAGGCCCCATGGAGAAGATGTGAGTTTAATTGTGTTTTGTAAATGTAGAGAGTGGTGGTCTGGTGTATATGGAGGGGGGAGGGAGTTTCAAGCTAAGGGGAGGTTGTGGGAAAAGGGTTGGCTGCAAGATAGAGGACACTGGGGCAGGGTGAGTAAATTTAGTGACAGAGCAGCAGAACGTATGGGCTGGGTTGTTGTAGGAGATTGGTGCGGAACATGGGGCAAGCTGAGTGCTTTAAAGGTGTTTGTGTGATACAGAGATGGATGAGCAGCCATTCTTGTGGGTAAACATGGACTGAACATTTTTGTTGATAGATGATCTGTGCAGCAGAGTAAAGTATGGATTGAAGTCAGCAGAGACAGGAGGTAGGGAAGTCATCGAAGAGATGTAGTCAAGGTAAGATAGGTTAAGTGCTTTGATCAGCGGTAGCAGTTTGGATGAAGAGGAAAGGGCATATTTGTGCAATACTGTGAAGGTAGAACCAACAGGATTTGGTGACAGACTGATAGGTGGGTGGAATGTAAGAGTTTAGTCAAAGGCAACACCAAGGCTTGTGAGACAGGAAAAATAGTGGTCTTGTCTACAGTGATGGTAAAGGCAGGGGGAAGATAGGGTTTGGGTGGGAAGATAAGCAATTCAATTTTAAACATGTTTAATTTGAGATTTTGGCAGGACATCAAGATAAGCAGTTCAATTTTAGACAAGTTTAATTTGAAGTTTCAGCAGGACATCAAGTAGATATGTCTTGAAGGCAGGAGGAAATGCAAGATTGCAGGGAAGGAGAGAGGTCAGGCCTGCAGATGTAGATATGGAATCATCTGCAAAGAGATAGTAATTGAAGCCATTATAAAAGGGGCATATTTGGGAAAATCCTAAAATGGAGAATTGCTATTACTTTGTCATAAGATGGATGGATACTAATTCATACTCTGGAAAACATCCTTTCTGTTATGGTAAATATGTGTAAATGTTTCTCTGGCAGCATGACCTAGAGTAAACTAGCTATGGGGACAATTATAACATCACATGTTTAACTGCATGTCCTTCTTGATAATCTGTATTGGGATGTGGACTGTATATTAGTTTCTACTTGCCCCAGTTCTTAGTATGGTGTGTGGCACATAGTAAGTGCTTGAAAAATACCATAACAAAAAAGAGGGATTATATCGTAATCACAGGTCTGCCACTGGTTGCTGTGTGACCTCAGCTAAATCCCTTAACTTCTCTGTGCTTCAATTTCCTCATCAGCAAAGCAGGCATAACAATACCTCAAAGGGAAATTTTCAGGAAAATGAGAGAAGTGATGTGAAAAAAATAAGTATCATATAAATTGAAGTCATTATTACTGAGAGCTCTTCAAGGGAAAGACATTGTCTTCTACTTCATTGCTTTCTCCTAAATCAGTGCTCTTCACAGAGTAGATGCTCAATAAATTCAGATACTGATGATTGATAACTGATTTGTGCTTTCCTCGTATACAGAATCACTATTAGAAACAATCTCATTGCACATTTTTGGGTTATTTAATTATAAAACGGATAAGAATTTGTCAGTTTTTGCAAAAATGTGTGTTTGTATGTGACTAAAAAGCACATTTCTTTTATGAGTCTGTATAGTACACTTATTGCATTGGTTCACTTTTCTCAGTTTGTTTTCATTTACATTTAATCTCAAATCCATGAGTAGTACACATATACCCAACATGTTTAAGCAAGACGATTTCAAATAATAAGCCATATTGATGAGCCTTA